>NW_006239152.1:171282-203061 GCF_000226075.1 Solanum tuberosum | reverse complement strand
TTAAAGAGGTTCAAGCGAGCTATTGGGAGGACTATTGCGGATATTATTGGGATCCCTCCTGGCATTTTTTCTCATAAAATCCAACTCATGCCGGATCACAAGCCTAGCATCGAGCACCAGAGAAGACTAAATCCGCGTATGCAAGAGGTAGTGAAAAAGGAAATCATCAAGTGGTTGGATGCTGGAGTTATTTATGCCATTGCGGATAGTAGTTGGGTTTGTCCTGTTCAGTGTGTGCCTAAGAAAGGTGGGATGACTGTGGTTCCGAATGCGAAAAATGAGCTTGTTCCGATGCAGCCCATGACTGGATGGAGAGTCTGCATGGACTACCGAAAATTAAATGCTTAGACAGAAAAGGACCATTTCCCTATGTCTTTTATGGATCAGAGTTGGACCAACTTGCTAGTAAGGGTTGGTATTATTTTCTTTATGGTTATTCAGGATACAATCAGATTTCCATAGCTCCGGAAGACCAAGAGAAGACCACCTTCACTTGCGTTTATTGGACTTTCACCTTCAAACGGATGCCATTTGGGTTGTGTAATGCTCCATCGACGTTCCAGCGTTGTATGATATCGATATTTTCTGATATGGTGGAGGACACTATTGAGGTATTTATGGATGATTTCTTCGTGGTAGATGACTCTTTTGATCATTGTTTAGACCATTTGGCCAAAGTACTTAAACGGTGTGAAGAGTGCAATATTGTGCTCAATTGGGAAAAGTGCTACTTCATGGTGAAAGAGGGGATAGTTTTGGGTCATCAAATTTCTGAAAAGGGTTTTGAGGTCGATAGAGCGAAAGTAGAGGTAATAGAAAAGCTTCCACCACCTATCTCTATTAAAGGTGTAGAAGTTTTCTTGGTCATGCAGGTTTCTATAGGAGGTTCATTAAGGATTTCTCCAAAATTGCACATCCATTGTGCAAAATTCTCGAAAAGGAGTGTAGGTTTGAGTTTGATGAAGCTTGTCTGAGAGCATTTGGAGAGTTGAAGGAAAATCTAGTTTCCGCATCTATCATTATTTCACCGGATTCGGGGCAACAATTTGAGCTTATGTGTGATGCGAGTGGAGTGGCACTTGGTGTCGTATTGGGACATAGGCGAGAGAAGATTCTTCATCCTATTTACTATTCCAGTAAATCTCTAAATGTGGCTCTAAAGAACTATACTGTGACTGAATAGGAACTTCTTGCGGTGGTTTTCGCATTCAAGAAATTTTGATCCTACTTGCTTGGTACTAAGGTCATAGTGCATATTGACTATTTTGCATTGATGTATTTGATGGCTAAGAATGATGCAAAACCGAGGTTGATTAGATGGGTGTTGTTGCTGCAAGAGTTCAACTTTGAGGTGAAAGATAGAAAGGGGACAAAAAATTAGGTTACTGATCACTTGTCCAGATTGGAGAAAGAAGCTATACTCAAGCTAGGAGATGGGGAAGAAATTAATGATGCTTTTTCAGATGAATAGGTATTGGCTGCTTCTCATGATCTGATTCCTTGGTTCGCATACTTTGTTAACTACTTGGCAAGTGATCTGGTGCCATCGGATTTGTGGTTTCACCAAAGGAAAAGGTTTATGCATGATGTGGAGAGATTCTTTTGGGATGAGCCTTATTTGTACCGTAGTTGTGCTGATGGGATTATTCGTCGCTGTGTGCTCGAGGTTGAGATATTGAGTATACTAGAGGCGTGTCACTCATCACCTGTTGGTGGGAATCATAGTGGTATTCGGACCGCGCATAAAATTTTGTAGTGTGGGTATTACTGGCCTACCATCCACCAAGATGCTCATGATTTCGCTAAGTCTTGTGACCGTTGACAAAGAGATGGAGGAATTTCAAAGAGGAAAAAGCTTCCTATGAATCCAGTATTGGTGATAGAGTTATTTGATGTATGTGACATTGATTTTATGGGTCCATTTGTGAGTTCACATGGGATGAAGTATATTCTTGTTGCGGTTGATTATGTGTCAAAGTGAGTGGAGGCAATTGCGCTTTCCAACAATGAAGGTAAAATTGGCACCGCATTCCTGAAAAAGAATATCTTCTCCAGATTTTGTACACCTAGGGCGATTATCAGCGATGGAGGTTCCCACTTCTGTAATAAGTTGTTCAAGGCGCTACTTGAGAAATATGGATTCTGCCACAATGTAGCCACTCCTTACCATCCGCAGTCTAGTGGGCAAGTTGAAGTGTCCAACAGAGAGATCAAGAAGATTCTGGCAAAGATTGTGAATGCGAATAGAACCGATTGGTCAAAGAAGCTAGATGATGCTCTATGGGCCTATCGCACCGCATTCAAGACTCCCATAGGTATGTCCCCCTACTAACTTGTATATGGGAAGTCTTGCCATTTGTCGGTAGAGCTAGAGCATAAGGCTATGTGGGCGCTAAAGAAGCTGAATTTGGATTGGGGCGCCGCATCGAATCAGAGAGTAAGTGACATGAATGCGCTTGATGAGTTCCACTTAAGTGCTTATCAAAGTTCAGCATTGTACAAAGAAAAGATGAAGAAGTATCATGATCAAAAGATCGAAAAACGTGAATTTGTTGTGGGTGATCTAGTTCTTCTATTCAACTCTAGGTTGCCCTTGTTTCCTGGCAAGCTCAAATCCAAGTGGACCGGGCCATTTATAGTCACTCAAATGTTCCCACATAGAGCAGTTGAGCTCAAAAACAATGAGGGAACAAGGTTCAAGGTGAACGGGTAAATGATCAAGGTCTACATGGGAAAAGAGGAAAATGTGCAAGAGGTGGTTGAGGCCTACTATATTGATGAAGTTTGAGTAATCAAGAGGCCTGCATCGTGCCGCGACGTTAAATCAAGCTCTGCTTGGGAGGCAACCTAAGATGTACAATCTAGCCAAGTATAGATTTTTCTTTTTGATATAGGAATTTTCTTTGTTTATTTGATTTTCTGTAATTCTTTAGATTGATCGCTACACACGAGTATTGGCTTTACTATTCAAGTTCTTAGTTTTGACATTGAGTGTCAAGGAGTCTATGACATTAGGGTCATTAATGTCAACTGAAAAGTTAGGATAACAATTGAAGTATATCGGGCCATCAGCGAGGTTACTTTGGAGGACTCATAACAAAGAATCATCAAAATTAAGAAAACGGTCATCTCGAAGGAGGACACAAACAGCAATATGAAGGCCTTTACGAAAAAGGGGCTTAATAGCCACTTCCACCAAATCAATATGCAGATAGTTAAAATCAGTCCTATGATGATTAATAGTACTATCTTTAAGCAGAAGAATAATTTCTAAAGAATTATTAATAGAAATAGTAGACTAACAGGTCTTAATATTATGTCTAGTAATTAAACTGAAATTACCTAAATGGTAAATCTTTTTAAAAGGTTCTTCTGGTATATTCCAGTTTTGAAGATCATTTTCAAGTTTAGCAATCTTAGTTGCTTGAGAAGATAAATTAACACTATTTAAAATATGTTGATTATTTTCCATAAAATGAGAATATTGTCCTAAGGGCTTACAGTGCAAATATTTCAACAAGTATAACAATAATAATATAATAAGTATGTAATCATGTACGAAGTATTAAAACATATATCAAAGATCCAAAATAATGTTTCTAAGGGAGGGTCTATTAGTTTTACATAAGTTCTTTCCTAGAGTTATCTTTGCTACGGGATCACCATTAACAGGGTTAAACGCTCACATGGCTTCAACGACCTTACAATCGGGCTAGCCAACGTATGCACCGGGTATTATTTGGTTACCTCACACACTTAGGAAAGAATGAATACCTCACACCTAGTATAGAAACAAAATATAGGAACAAGATAGATGAAATAATAATCTTATAATATGAACGTCTTAAAGAAATATATAGAAATACTTTTTAAAATAATTTTGCCATGCCTTAGACAGTATATGTGCTTAGCTGCTCATGCTAAGTACGTATACTGCCAACATGGCTCTGATACCAATAAAAAGGTATTGGCTGCTTCTCATGATCTGATTCCTTGGTTCGCATACTTTGTTAACTACTTGGCAAGTGATCTGGTGCCATCGGATTTGTGGTTTCACCAAAGGAAAAGGTTTATGCATGATGTGGAGAGATTCTTTTGGGATGAGCCTTATTTGTACCGTAGTTGTGCTGATGGGATTATTCGTCGCTGTGTGCTCGAGGTTGAGATATTGAGTATACTAGAGGCGTGTCACTCATCACCTGTTGGTGGGAATCATAGTGGTATTCGGACCGCGCATAAAATTTTGTAGTGTGGGTATTACTGGCCTACCATCCACCAAGATGTTCATGATTTCGCTAAGTCTTGTGACCGTTGACCTGAGATGGAGGAATTTCAAAGAGGAAAAAGCTTCCTATGAATCCAGTATTGGTGATAGAGTTATTTGATGTATGTGACATTGATTTTATGGGTCCATTTGTGAGTTCACATGGGATGAAGTATATTCTTGTTGCGGTTGATTATGTGTCAAAGTGAGTGGAGGCAATTGCGCTTTCCAACAATGAAGGTAAAATTGGCACCGCATTCCTGAAAAAGAATATCTTCTCCAGATTTAGTACACCTAGGGCGATTATCAGCGATAGAGGTTCCCACTTCTGTAATAAATTGTTCAAAGCGTTGCTTGAGAAATATGGAGTCTGCCACAATGTAGCCACTCCTTACCATCCGCAGTCTAGTGGGCAAGTTGAAGTGTCCAACAGAGAGATCAAGAAGATTCTGGCAAAGATTGTGAATGCGAATAGAACCGATTGGTCAAAGAAGCTAGATGATGCTCTATGGGCCTATCGCACCGCATTCAAGACTCCCATAGGTATGTCCCCCTACTAACTTGTATATGGGAAGTCTTGCCATTTGTCGGTAGAGCTAGAGCATAAGGCTATGTGGGCGCTAAAGAAGCTGAATTTGGATTGGGGCGCCGCATCGAATCAGAGAGTAAGTGACATGAATGCGCTTGATGAGTTCCACTTAAGTGCTTATCAAAGTTCAGCATTGTACAAAGAAAAGATGAAGAAGTATCATGATCAAAAGATCGAAAAACGTGAATTTGTTGTGGGTGATCTAGTTCTTCTATTCAACTCTAGGTTGCCCTTGTTTCCTGGCAAGCTCAAATCCAAGTGGACCGGGCCATTTATAGTCACTCAAATGTTCCCACATAGAGCAGTTGAGCTCAAAAACAATGAGGGAACAAGGTTCAAGGTGAACGGGTAAATGATCAAGGTCTACATGGGAAAAGAGGAAAATGTGCAAGAGGTGGTTGAGGCCTACTATATTGATGAAGTTTGAGTAATCAAGAGGCCTGCATCGTGCCGCGACGTTAAATCAAGCTCTGCTTGGGAGGCAACCTAAGATGTACAATCTAGCCAAGTATAGATTTTTCTTTTTGATATAGGAATTTTCTTTGTTTATTTGATTTTCTGTAATTCTTTAGATTGCAATTTTATTTTTGTTTTAGTGTTGGCTAGATAGAATAGGGTCCGCGTCTAAAAAGTGTCCAGAAAATGTAAAATGAAATGCCTAATGGTTGATACATGTGCAGGGATGAAAAGCAAAATCTACAGAAAAAAGGTCTGTTTTAGAGGTCTACGGACCCCATCGACGGTCTGTGGTTTCATCCACGGACCGTGAATGGTGTCTGTAGAACCCTAGGTAAGTTTTCAAAATTTTCTAAGTTCTGAGTGACCTATGGACCTAACCCACGGTCCGTAGGTCGACCCATGGCCAGTAGACAGGGTTTCGTGGGTCCAAAGTTAGGGTTTGGTCGACCCAATTTGGACCTTTTTCTAATAAAACTCTTTATTTTTAAATTCTTTCCCCACTTCTCGTATTCCATCCTAACCGTTTCTAACCCCTCCAAATCCCATAACTCCCTCATTATATCCCCAAATCACTCCCATCTCCCTTACATATCATAAACCCTACCATATGTTCATCTCTCTCTCCCACAATCTGTTCACTACCATTTTTCATCCCCAAGAAGAGTTCAAGGTCCGTGTTCGGTGTCACAAAAGTCTAAGGAGTTTAAGCATTACACAATCACCCGCTTCCATTGCTTGTAAGGTAAACAATTTCAACTTAACTCTAAATTTTGATATTCATTGTTCAATATATGAAGTCATGAAGTGGATCTTGACCTTCGGTTGTTTATGTATGAAATTGCATGTTGTACTAAAGTTAGAAACACCTTTGGGATTATAGACTGTGATTGTGTTGCCTTTGTAATAAAAATAACTCAGAAAAAATAGTCTAAATGAAAGTTTCGACTTAGGGTTCCTAGTTTTGTATGAAATAAATGAGAAATAATGTGTAAACGGAACCCTAGGGATGACAAACTATCATAAATTGTGTTCAAATGCATGATTAGACTTAGGGTGATTGTTGAATTGTTGGAAAACATGGTTTAAAATTGAGGCTTGTCTAATACCTGGCACATATATGATCCATGAGACTCCGTCTACGGACTGTAGGTCAACCTACAGACCGTAGATCAGGTCCGTGGGTCTGTTGCATATGGAAATTCCACCAAGTGTGGAACCACGGAGGTGGACTACGATTTGTAGGTCAACCTACGGACCGTTTTGCACATCCGTGGTTCCCATCAGAACCCAACTTTTTAGGACCTCTGACCTACGGAGGGAACCCACAGACCGTAGGTACCCACCGTAGATGGCCACTGATACTACTGTACATAATTTTTTTAGATTTTGTTTTGGTTCGTTCTTTGTTATAAAAAAATTTCGAGTGTGTTATTGGTTTATTATGGTACTAATTAACCCTCCACAGGTACCATGGCTCCCAAGAAAGCTCTAACCTTCGCACCAAGGGGAAAATCCAAATCAGTTGCACCTAGCTCCTGGCTGATTGATAAAGACACTGATGCGGAGACTGATCCCTCATATGTTCCACCTTCCACCAGAACATCCCCCATAGTACCTCTCACTACCCGAAATAAATCCCAGCAGGTGATTCCCGACGTAGTCACTGCCTCCCAGTCTGATGAGAAGGATACACTGATTGGTTCACCGACTGGTTCTGCTTCCGGGACTGAGTCGGCCTCTGCTTCCGGTTCTACTTCCGGCTCTAGTTCAAATGGGAGGACTGCCTCGTCTGATGAGGCTACCAGTGCAGAGAATATTCCTGTACAACCTAACACCAATCCTGCCCCATTTGCGGAGGAGCCAAACCGGTGGTGTGTAGATGGTCACTAGAAGATATACCGATACTCCAGGATGCTGAATGAGAAAGAGAGGATGTCTCGATTGATTACCAAGGAGCATCGGGCCCTCACAGAAAGCCTTCATACTATGCCTGACATCCATGCACTCTTCTTAAGACACATGTGCGAGTGGATGGCAAGTAGCCCAGGGTCTTAAAACTAGGAGATCCTGAGAGAGTTCTATGCTTCCTATGTAGCCACCCTCCAAGGTTCGATTGAAAAATGGTCCAAGCCTGCTGCCTAGCCTCTACTTAAGGCTACACTGGTTCATGGGTTCTCGGTTGACATATCAGAGGCTACTATTCGTAGATTCCTCTATGACCTGGGAAATACTATAGCTATCAATACGACCTAGTTTGATTATCGTTGGGACATAGTGAGGAGCGGGGCATTCCAGAGGAATGCAGAGCAGAGGGAGAGTTTATTGCGCTAGTTTGCTGATCCTATTTTGACAGACGGAGAGAACAGTTTGTTTGATCACTGGACCTGCAAGTAAGAAATTTGAGCTTTGTCTAGCCAATTCGATATTTGAACATTAGTTTTTTTTTGTGTATTTACATTTTATTTATATTACCATTGTATTCCCCTAATTGATAAGTAATATTTATAGAAAGATGAGTTCACAATTATCAACTTTTGGTGTCACCTTGATTCAAAGACCACCAATTAAATCGCTAAAGCATGAACTGCCAAAGTATCAGGATCCATTATTGGTAGAAACATTCCCTTGATATCGACTAAAGGGCTATAACACAGGCGGCTTGTTTAAACTGTTGGTTAGATTATTAGATTCCTGGCTCTTAATTTTAATTTTTTTTTTGTGTGAACTGTGAAGTGTCATTTCAATTTTATGCTCTTAGGTTTAGCAGATCTGTTTTATTCAAATGTGTATAACAGGAAGTTGTTGTTATCTTCATATTCTTGTTCACCTTGGGCGCTGAACATGGTTATCTGTTGAAGTCCTTACATCATAGAAACATAATGTTTCTCATCATTTTTTTTTGCAGTTCGATCATGGGCAAATGTTGTTTATGGTTATTCTGATTTTCATAATTCATCATTGAAATATCTTATAGACAACTATAATTTTCACACATTTAGCCTAATCCCATTTTCCAATTAACAAGTTATCTACTATGATCATTTGATGGATGGTTAATGAAACTTTCCTGACATCTTCTTTTGTAGTCAAGCATTTGAGGGCCTATTGATATGAGTAGTATGTGAATAAACATTACTTTATGTAATAATTCTCAGCATCTATGTTGAATTTTTAAAATAAACGCTTCTTAAGGTACAATTTCCATTGAATAATCTTAGGTGAAGAATGATGTTAGTTGTAGACACCAATTACTTTATTTGAATACAGTATTTGGAGATTTTGGACCTTTCTGTCCAGAAATAGCTGCACAAGTGCCTTTCTAGTTAGCCGTGACATTGAATAAAAGAGGGAAATGCACTATCCGACCAACTGAATTGATGTCCATCAATAAGCTTTCGGTTCCTTCGAAGCTTTTCTAATCTTTTCTTCCAAATGCATTGTCTAGTTTATTTATGTTTTTATTTAGATTTGTATGTTATGTTTTCTCTATTTTGGAGAAACTATTAGTGATGCTATTTTATAGATTTAGAATTAGGTGATGAGATTTATTAAGATTCATTGCTAGCTCAATTTGTATGTATGTATAAGGATGTGTGAAATCTAGATAACCCCTAAGATGAAGTGTTGAGTAGTGAAGAGACGGGACAAAATATGGCGGAATGATAAAAGAGGATTCGTATAGTGTTGTCCCCAACTAGTGCGGGATTGGGAGAGAGTTCTATTAGTTGTATATTTGTTGCCAGTTCAATATTTTACCGACTTTTTTTTCCTAATGTATCCAAAAATCAGCTGTTTGTTTGAACTAAAATATGTACTCGTGATTTGGATGTCTTCTTTCTGAGTTGATGGTTTATTGGTTATAACCTCTCTAAGTTGGAAAGGCAGGGATAAGGTTTGCGTACATCTTAGCCTCTTCAAACCCAACTCGTGGACTCACACTCGGTATGTTATTGTTGAATAGAGACATATGGAGAATGATTAACATTAGATAACTATTGTATTTAGTATGTGTTTGGCTTATATTTTATATATTGAGTATAAAATGATTGTCAAGATATATACTGCATTTGGTTAGTTGCAAATTGGTTAAGTGAATTCACATTATTAGAACTTGTGAAAGTATTGTGACTTTGACAATGCATTTCATAAGGATAGATGATTTTACATTTATTTGTACTTGAACTATATATAAAAATGACAAGCTCTAAAGGAGATGAAAGTATGCATTATTTAGGTGTTACTCTTATTATTATCATTCATATACTTACTCTAATCTTCACAATTTTATAAAGAAAATATACGTTTTATTGTTTTACAGGTTTGAAGAGTGCAGTCAAGATACAAATTTTGAAGACTTCATACAACTCGAGAATTCGCCATCATATTTCTAGGATTGTTAGGAAAGATTTTTTTTTCTACAAAAAAAAGTACCATGGTTGTATAAACAATACCATAACCATTTCATGTGAATTTTGGTTACACGGTTACTAGTGGGATCTTAATACATTTTTTGTTATTTATTACTAATTTTTTTACATGTGTATGTATATTTGTATAAGAAATGTGATTTTTTATTGCTTTTTCTTATTTGCATGTGACTTTCTATATAAAAAACTATATAATTTGAAGAAAAAAGTACGACAGGAAAGTCTTTTTAAGGACAAGTAATACTGGTAGCTAAATGTAATAGGCACCACTTAATCTATAGTTTTGGGACCAGATGAAATTCTTTTAGAGACCAGATATTTTGTCGCTATAATGCTTTTAGGACCACAAAATTCACCTGTCGCGAAAAAACTTTAAGGACAGGGGACTTGATCCCGTCCCTAATTCCCTTTAGCAACGGAGCCTATTGCGACCAGTGGCGACCAGATATTTCTGGTCGTTATTGACTTACAGGGACCAAAATCACACTTTTAGGGACTAGTTTTCTCGTCCATAGTGATTGTTTTTCTTGTAGTGCTATAAAACCCTAAGAAAATCCTATGCCCTAAACCCTAAAAAACCCTTAAAACCCACTAAACCTAAAATGCAAAGACCTAAACCCTAATAAACCATAAGAAACCCTAAAATCTAAAAAACCCTAGAAACCCTAAAAAAAATCTTTAAAAGCCCTCAACCTAAAAATTCCTAAAAAAACTCTAAATGTTAAAGCCTAAAACCTTAAGCATAAACCCTAAGCCCTAAATCCTAAACACTAAGCCCTAAGAAACCCAAAAACCCAAAACCACAAGAAACCTAAACCCTTAACCCTAAGAAACCTTAACACTAAACCTTAAGAAACCCTAAACCTTAAAAAATCCTACACCTTAAAAAACCTTAAAATCCCTAAACCTAAGAAACCCTAAACCCCTAAAAACCCTAAACCTAAACACCTAACCCTAAACCCTAAACCTAAACACCTAACCCTAAACCCTAAACCTAAACACCTAACCCTAAACCCTAAACCTAAACACCTAACCCTAAACCCTAAACCTAAACACCTAACCCTAAACCCTAAACCTAAACACCTAACCCTAAACCCTAAACCTAAACACCTAACCCTAAACCCTAAACCTAAACACCTAACCCTAAACCCTAAACCTAAACACCTAACCCTAAACCCTAAACCTAAACACCTAACCCTAAACCCTAAACCTAAAACCCTATCCCTAGAAAAAAACATAAAACCCCAAAATCTCAAAAATCCTAAAGAAACCCTAAACCTAAAAAAAACCCTAAAAAACTTATGCCTTACACCCCAGCCCTACAAAAACAATAAATCTAATACCCTAAACTCTAAAAATCGTAAAAACTCTTTAAATACCCTAAACTAAAATTCCCTAAATAAACCTTAAGAAATCCTAAACCCTAAGAAACCCTTAACCCTAAAAAAATCCTAAGAAATCGTAAATCCTAAAAACCTAAAAAACCCTAAATCTAAGAAACCTTAAACCTTAAACCATAAAAAAATCCTAAGAAACCCTACACCCTAAATCATAAAAAGAACCAAACACTAAGAAAGCCTAAATACTAAAAAACACTAACAAACCCAAAAGAAATACTAAGAAACCTTAAACACTTAACGCTAAATCCTAAAAAAACCTAAACCATGATCCTTAGGGCCTAAACCCTAAACCTTAAGCACTAAGAAACCCCAAGAAATACTAAACCCTAAATCCTAAGAAACTCTAAACCTTAAACCCTTACAAAGACAAAGCTCTAAGAAACCCTAAAACCCTACGACCTAAACCCTAAGAAATCCTAAATCAAACCCTATACCTAAGAAACCCAAATTCCCTAAACCCTAGGAAGCCCTAAAACCCATCAAAAACTGTCAACCTTAAAACCATATAAAACCATTTAAAGTCCCTAAAAACCTAAAATCTAAAAAATCCTAAAAAACACAAAGCCCTACACCCTAATTTACCCTAAAAATCATTTAAAAACTCAAAACTCTAAACCATAAGAATCCCCTAAACCCAAAGAAAGCCTAAACCCTAAAAATACAAATAAACCCTACACACTAAAAAACCTAAAAAAAACCCTTAAAAACCCTAAATCTTAAACTCTAAACTCTAAAACCTACACCCTAAGAAACCCTAAACCGTAAACCCATAAAAACCCATAAGCCCTAAACCAAAACCCTAAGAAACCCCAAACCCTAAACCGTAAACCCTAAGAAACCCTAAACCCGAAATAACACTAAGAAACATTGAACCCTAAAAAATACAAAAAAATATTTAAAAACTCTAAACCTAAAAAACTTTTAAAAACACTACACCTAACAAACCAAAAAAAACATCCTAAACCTTAAACCCAAAAAAAACCGTAAACCTAAAACCCTAAACCCTACATCCAAAAAGACCCAAAAACCCTAAGATACCTTAAACGTTAAATCCTAAACCGTAGAAACCCTAAACCCTAAAACCTAAACCTTAGGTTCTAAATCATAAACCCTAAGCCCAAAGAAAGCTTAAACACTAGGAAACCCTATACCCTAAGAAACCCTAAACCCCAAAAACCCTAACCCTAAAAAAAACCTAAGCACTAAACCCTAAAAAATGATAAAATAAAAAAACCTAGGCCATAAACCCTAACCCTAAGAAACCCTAAACCCTCAAAAATCCTAAAAACCCCTAAACCTAAAAAACCCTAAGCCATAAACCCTAAAATACCTAATTCCTCCATCCTAAAGCCTAAAACCCCCCCAAAAAAACCTAAGAATCCCTAAACCCTAAACCCTAGAAAAACATTAAAAAAAATTTAAAACCCTAATAATCCCTAAACCCTAAATCATAAGAAACGCTAAATCCTAAATCTTAAGGTCTAAACCCAAAACCCTAAGAAACCCTAAACCCTAAACTTGAAGAAACCATAAACCCTAAACCCTAAACTCGAAGAAACCATAAACCCTAAACCCTAAGAAAGACAAGCGACGGAGACATCGTAAATTGGTCCGCAGGCATCTCGATAAGTCCTCTGAAACCCTAAACCTTAGGGATAAACCCTAAACCCCAAGCCTTATGAAACACTAAGAAATCCATAACCCTAAGAAATCCTAAACTCTAAGAAAACCTATACCCTATGAAACCTTTAAAAACCCTTAAAACCCCTAAACCCTAGAAAAATCCTTAATCATAATGCTTGGGGTTTAGGGTGTAGCCCTAAGTCTTAAGGTATCTTAGAGTGCACGGTTTAGCATTTAGGGTTTCTTAGGGGTTTTAGGGCTTTTTAGGTATAGGGTTTAGGGATCAGAGCTTAAATTTTTCTTGGGTTTTTTTAGGTTTATAGTTTTTTTAGGTTTAGGGTTTTTAAAGGGTTTTTAGGATTTTCTGATTTTTTAAGGTTTAGGGGTTCTTTGGGCTTAGGGTTTACTAAGATACCCTATACCCGAAGAAACCCTAAGAAAAGCTAAACCCTAAAAACCCCAAAAACCCTAAACCTAAAATACCCTAAAAACCCCTTTAAACCCTAAACCCTAAAGAATCCCTAAACTTAAAGCCCCATGACCTAAATCCTAAGAAACCCTAAACTTTAAGAAACCTTGAGCTATAAGAAACCCAAAACCCTAAAAACTCTTTAAAACCCTTAAACCTAAAAAACACTGAAAAAAACCCTAAACACTAAAGAAACCCTAAACCTAAAAACCTAAACCTTTAACGATAAATCATAAACCCTAAGAAACCCTATACGTTATGGCCTAAACCCTATGAAACCTAAACCGTAAACATATAAAAAACCATAAGCCATAAACCCAAACCCTAAGAAACACCAAACGCTAAACCCTAAGAAACCCTAAACCTAAACCCAAAATAACACTTAGAAAAACTAAACCCTACAAAACACAAAAAATCTTTAAAAATTTTAAACCTAAAAAATACTTAAAACCCCTAAAACCTGAACCCTAAAAAAACCCTAAACCTAAAATCCTGAACCCTACACCCTAAAAGACCCAAATAACCCTATTAAACCTTAAAAGTTAAACCCTAAACCCTAAAACATAAACCTTAGGTTCTAAATCCTACACCCTAAGCCCAAAGAAAGCCTAAACCCTAGGAAACCCAAGACCCTAAGAAATTTAAACCCCAAAAAAACCTAACCCTAAAACACCCTAAAAAAAACCTAAGCCCTAAACCTTAAAGATCCTAAAAAAAACCCTTGAAACCCCTAAAACTAAAACTCCCTAAGCCCTAAGCCCTAAACACTAAACCCTAAAAACCCTACATCCTAGACCCTAAACCCTAAAAACACTAAGAATACCTAAACCCTAAACCCAAAAAAACCCTTAAAACATTTTTAAAAACCCTAATAATCCCTAAACATTATATCTTAAATCTTAAGGCCTAAACCCAAAACCTTAACCCTAAAACCTTAAAAAATGCTAAACCGTAAACCCTTGACCCAAAGAAACCACAAACCCTAAACCCTAAACCTTAAGAAACACTAAGCCCTAAACCTTAGGTATAAACCCTAAACCCCAAGTCTTATGAAACATTAAGAGACCCTAAACCCTAAGAAATCCTAAACCCTAAAAAACCTTAAAAACCCTCAACCTAAAAAACCCTTAAAAAACCCTGAAAAACCCCTAAACCCTAGAAAAAATCCTTAATCTAAAAACATAATCCCCAAACCCTAAGAAACCCTAAGCCATAAGCACCCAGAATCCGTAAAAACCAAAAAAATCCTAAAAAACCTTAAAACCCCTAAACCTAAAAAACCCTAGAAAAACTTAAGCTCTGACCCTGAAACCCTGAAACCCTAAAAACCCTTAAACAAAAAACCTAAACCTCAGACCCTAAACCCTGAGAAACCGTAAAGGCTAAACCCTAAACCCTAAGAAACCCTTAAAAACCCTAAACCTAAAAAAGCTTAAGAAACCGTAAATGCTAAACCCTATACCCTAAAAAACCCTAAGCCTTAGGGCTAAAACCTAAACCCCAAGCCCTATAAAATACTGAGAAACCCTATACCCTGAGAAACCCTAAACCCTAAGAAAAGCTAAACCCCAATAAAAAACTTAAAAAATCCTAAACCTAAAATACCCTAAAAACACTTTAAAAACTTAAACCCTAAAGAATCCCTAAAAAATTTAAAACCCTATAGCCTAAATCCTAGGAAACCCTAAACCCTGAGAAACCCTTAAACGTAAGAAACCTAAAAACCCCTAAAAATCTTTAAAAATCCCAAACATAAACAATGCTAAAAAAAAACCTAAACACTAAAAGAACCCTAAACACTAAACAAACCCTAAACCTAACAACCTAAACCCTAAACGATAAATCTTAAATCCTAAGAAGCCCTATACCTTAAGGCCTAAATCCTAAACCTAAATCTTAGGCCTAAACCCTAAGAAATCCTAAAAGACCTCTTAAAATAGTTTAAAACCCTAAACCTTAAGAACTCAAGATAACCCTAGACCTAAAACCCTAAACCGTTAACCATGAATCCTAAACCCTAACATATGCAAAGAAAACCTAAGAACCTTTAAAAACTCTAAACCTAAAAACACTTAAAAACCATAAACCCTAAACCATAGGTCATAAACCCTAAACCCTAAATCCTAAACCCTAAGAAATCCGACAACCCTATACCACAAGCCCTAAGAAACCCTAAACCTTAAGAGAATTTAAACCCTAAGAAACCCTAAATGCTAAAAAATCCCAAAATCTAAAATCCTAAGCACTAAACCCTAAGAAACCCTGAGCCCTAAGAATCCCTAAACCGTAAAAACCCATGAAAATCCTAAAAACCTTTAAAAACCCTAAACGTAAAAACCTTTAAAAAAATCTAAACCTAAAATAATCCTAGAAAAACTTAATCCCTAAACCATAAAAACCCTTAAACAAAAATCCTAAAATTCTACCATAAGAAACCCTAAACGCTAAACCCTATACCCAAAGAAACCCTAAACCCTAAACCTTAAGGCCAAACCCTAAGCCACAAGCCTTATGAAACACGAAGAAACCCTAAACGTTAAGAAAACCTACACCCTATAAACCCTAAAAAACGTCTAAAAAGCCTAAACCTAAAAACACTAAAAAAAACCCTTAAAACCCAAAAAACTAAAGAAATCCTAAACTTAAAACCCTAAGAAACCCCAAACCTTAATAAACCCTAAACTCTAAGAAACCCTAAAAACATTTAAAAACCATAATCATAAAAAACACCCTAAACCTAAAAAGCCCAAAGAAAACCCTAAACCCTAATAAAACCCTAAGCCTAAAAATCCTAAAAAAACACTATGTCCTAAACCCTAACCCTAAAAAATCTTAAACCTAAAACCCTAAACCCTAAGAAACACTAAACCATAAGAAATCCTAAACTCTAAAAAAAATCCTTAACCTAAAAAAAACTCTAAGAATAACCCTAAACCCTTAAAACCCCTAAAAAAAAACCTAAAAACCCTAAAAAAAACTTTCAAACCTCTAAACTCAAAGAAATCCTTAGCCCTAAGAAGTCCTAAACCATAAAAATCCATAAAAAACTAAATAATCTTTAAAAACCCTAAATCTAAAAAAACCCTTAACCAAAAAAACTAAATCTAAAACCCTAAGAAACGTGAAACCCTATACCCTAAGAAACACAAAACCTTAGGGCTAAACCATGAGCCCCAAGCCTTATGAAACACAAAGAAATCCTAAACCATAAGAAAACCTAAACCAAAAAAAACTTTAAAACCCCTAAACCTAAAATATCCAAGAAAACCCTTTAAAACCCTAAAGAAACCCTAAACTTGAAACCCTATGACCAAAATCCCAAGATACCCTAAACCTTAAGAAACCTAAAACCATAAGAAACCCAAAACCCTAAAAAAACCCCTAAAAACCTTTCAAATTATTAAATGTAAAAAACCATAAACCTAAAAAACATTTTTAAAAAACTCTAAACACTTAAACACCCTAAAACTGTAAACCTAATCCTCAAATGATAAATTCTAAGCCCTATACGTTAGCGCTTAAACCCAAAATCCTAAATCTTAAGCCTAAACCCTAAACCCTAAGAAACCCTAAAAACCCCTAAAAGAAAACCCGTAAACCCCCCTAAAGACGGTATAAAACCCTAAACCTGAAAACCCTAAAAAACAAAAGGCCCTAAACCCTCAGAAATTCAAGAAAATCATAAAACCCAAAACCCTAAACTCTAAGCCCTAATATACGCAAAGAAACCATAAAAATCTTTTAAAAACCCTAAACTTTAGGTCATAATCCCTAAACCCAAAACCCTAAATCCTAAACCCTAAAACCCTATACCATAAGCCTTAAGAAACCCTAAAACCCTAAACCTTAAGAAAACCTAAACCCTAAGAAACCCTAAACGCTAAGAAGCCCTAAATCCTAAAAACCCTAATTCTAAAACCCTAAACCCTAAATTTTAAGAAACCCTGAGCCCTAAGAACCCATAAACCCTAAGCCCTAAGAAACCAAAAAAAAAACCCTAAAAACCGTTTAAAACCCTAAATCTAAAAAACCCTTGAAAACACCATAACCCCTAAACCCTAAAAAACTTTAAAAACTCCCTAAAGCTAAATCCCTATGCCCTTAATCCTAAATCCCAAACGCTAACATATGCTAAGAAACCCTAAGCCCTAAACCTTAAGAAAATCTAAACCCTAAGAAACCATAAACACTAAGAAGCCTTAAGTCCTAAAAACCCTAAAAAACCCTAAATCTAAAACCCTAAGCCCTGAACCTTAAGAAATCGTGAGCCTTAAGAACCCCTAAATCATAAAAAAAAACCATAAAAATCATAAAATCCTTTTAAAACCCGAAACCTAAATAACTCTAAAAAAAACTCTAAACATTAAAAACAAAACCCTAGAAAAACATAAGTCCTAAACCCTAAACCCTAAAAACCCTTAAAGAAAAAACCTAAAACTCAAAACCCTAAAATACCCTAAACGCTAACCCCTATACCCTAAGAAACCCTAAAACCTAAACCTTAGGGCTAAACACTAAACCCCAAGCCTTATGAAATACTAAGAAACCCTAAGAAAACATAAACCAAAAAAAACCCTAAAAAACCTTGTGACCTAAGTTCTAACCCTAAAAAAAATAAACCTAAAACCCAAAAGCCTAAAAAACTGGAAAAAATCTTTAAATCCCTAAACCTATAAATCCCTAAAAACCTTTAAAAAATCATAAACCCTAAGAAACCCTTAACCCTAAAAAACCCTAAGAAACCCTAGATCCTACAAACGCATAAAAAACTGAAAAAACCCTAAACCTAAGAAACCTTAAACCCTAAACCATAAAAAACCCTAAACCTAAAACCCTAAACCCTAAGAAACCCTACACCCTACACAATAAAAAACCCTAAACACTAAGAAAACGTAAACCCTAAAAAACACTAACAAACTCAAAAGAAATACTAAGAAACCTTAAACGCGAAACGCTAAATTCTAAAAACCCTAAACTCTGATCCTTAGGGCCAAAACCCTAAACCTTATGCCCTAAGAAACCTCAAGAAACACTTAACCCGAAACCCTATGAAACTCCAAACCTTAAACCCTTACAAACCCTAAGCGCTAAGAAACCGTAATACCCTACAACCTAAACCCTAAGAAATCCTAAATCCTAAACCATCAGAAGCCCTACACCTAAGAAACTCAAATACCCTAAACACTAAACTCTAATAAACCCGAAAGACCTTTAAAACCTCTCAACCTTAAAACCCTAAAAAACCATTTAAAACCACTAAGACCTTTAAAAACTATAAACCTAAACAACACTAATCCCTACACCCTAATTTACCATAAAAATCAATAAAAAAACTCAAAACCCTAAACCCTATAAAACCTTAAACCTGAAACCATAAGAATCCCCTAAACCTAAAGAAAACCTAAACCCTAAAGACACAAACAAAACCTAAATACTAAAAAACCTAAAAAAAACCCTTTAAAACCCTAAACCCTAAAGTCTAAACCATAAAACCTAAACCCTAAAATCTAAACACTAAGAAACCGTAAATTGTAAACCCATAAAAAACCATAAGCCCTAAACCCAAACCCTAAGAAACCCTAAATCCTAAACCTGAAATAACACTTAGAAATACTAACCCTAAATAACACAAAAAATCTTTAAAATATCTAAACTTAAAAAATTCTTAAAAACCCTAAACCTAACAAACCCAAAAAGCACCATAAACCCTAAACCGTAAAAAAACAATAAACCTAAAACCGTACACCCTAAAAGACCCAAAAAAAACCTAAGAAACCTTAAACGTTAAACCCTAAACCCTAGAAACACCAAACCCTACAGCCTAAAGCCTAAAGCCTAAAGCCTAAAGCCTAAACCTTAGGTTCTAAATCCTAAACCCTAAGCCCAAAGAAAGCCTAAACCCTAGGAAACCAGAAACCCTAAGCAACCCTAAACCCCAAAAAAACCTAACCCTTAAACACCGTAAAAAAACCTAAGCCCTAAACCTTAAAAAAACCCTTGAAACCCCTAATCCTAAAACTCCCTAAGCCCTAAACCCTAAACCCTAAAAATCCTACATCCTAGACTCTAAACCCTAAAAACCCTAAAAAAAAAACTAAGAATCCCTAAACCCTAAACCCTAAAAAACCCTTCAAACATTTTTAAAAACCCTAATAATCCCCAAACGCTAAATCCTAAATCTTAAGGACTAAACCCAAAACCTTAAGCCCTAAAACCCTAAACCTTAAAAGACTCAAGAAAACACTAGACCTAAAACCCTAAGCCCCAAAACCCTAACATACGCTAGAAACCCTAAGAAACTTCAAAACTCTAAACCTAAAAACACATAAAAAAAACCTAAACCATAGGTCATAAACCATAAACGCTAAATCCTAAACCCTAAGAAATCTGAAAACCCTATACCACAAGCCCTAAGAAACCCTAAACCCTAAGAAACCCTAAATGCTAAAAAACCCAAAATCTAAAACCCTAAACCATAAGAAACCCTGAGCCCTAAGAACCCCTAAACCGTAAAATCCCATGAAAATCCTAAAAACGTTTAAAAATCCTACACCCAAAAACCCTAAAAAAACTCTAAACCTAAAAAACCATAGAAAAACATAGGCCCAAAACCCTCAACCCTAAACACCCTAAAACTCTACCTAAGAAACCTTAAACACTAAACCCTATACCCAAAGAAACACTAAACGCTAACCTTAGGGCCAAACCTAGCCCCAAGCATTATAAAATACTAAGAAACCCTAAACCCTACGAAAACCTAGACCCTATAAACCCTATAAAACGTCTAAAAAGCCTAAACCTAAAAACATGAAAAAAAACCCTTTAAAACCCTAAAAACTAAAGAAATCTTAAACTTAATATCGTATGCCCTGAATCATAAGAAACCCTAAACCTTAAAAAACCCTAAACCCTAAGAAACCCTCAAAAACCTTTAAGAACCTTAATCATAAAAACCCTAAACCTAAAAAGCCCAAAGAAAACTCTAAACCTTAATAAAACCCCAAACCGAAAAATCCTAAAAAATACTACTAAACCCTAACCCTAAACCTAAAACCTTAAACCCTAAACACTAAGAAATACTAAACCCTAAGAAATCCTAAACTCTAAAAAAATCCTAAACCTTAAATAACCCTAAGAAACCTTTCACCCTAAAAACCCCAAGAAACCTTAAACCCTAACAAACCTAGAAACCCCTAAACCTAAGAAATTACATTAAACCCTAAACCATTAGAAACTCTAAACCTAAAACCTTAAACACTAAACCATAAAGCACCCTAAACCTATAACCGTCAAAACATTAACCAACCCAAAAGAAATACTAAGAAACCTTAAATGCTAAACCTTGAACCCTAAAAAAATCTAAACCCTAAACCCTAAGCACTAAGAAACCCTTGAGAAACCCATAACCTTAACCCCTAAACCCTAAGCAACCCTAATACCCTAAACCCTAAGAAACCCTAAACCTCAAATAAATCTAACCCTAAAAAACCTAAGCCCTAAACCCTAAATATGATTAAAAAAAACCTAAGCCCTAAACCCTAAACCCTAAACCCTAAACCCTAAACCCTAAACCCTAAAAAATCCTAAATAAACCTTACAAACCCTAAGCCATATGCCCTAAACCCTAAAAAAACCCAATATCCTAGACCTTAAAAACCCCAAAAAAAACCGTAAGAATCCCTAGAGCCTAAACCCTTAAAAATATTTTTAGAAACCCTAATAATCCATAAACCCTAAACCGTAAGAAACCCTAAATTCTAAATCTTAAGGCTTAAACCCAAAACCCTATGCCCTAAAAACCCTAAGAAACACTAAACCCTAAACCCAAAAAAACACTAAACCCTAAACCCCAAGCCTTATGAAACACTAAGAAACCCTAAACCCTAATAAATCCTAAACCCTAAGAAACCCTAAACCCTGAAAAACCTTTAAAAACCCTAAACCTAAGAAAAAACCCTTAAAACCCTTAAACCCTAGAAAAAAAATCCTCAATCTAACTTAAGCTCTGAACCCTAAATTCAAAATATCCTTAAACGAAAAACCTCAAAAACCCTAAACTTAAAACCCCTAAAAACCTCAACACAAAACTTTGAAAACCTTAAAAAAAACCAATGCAGTAAACCCTAAACCCTAAACCCTAAACAAATCCTTAATATAAGCCCTAATCCCTAAGAAACCTAAGAACCCCTAAAACATAAAAAACCATAAAAGTCCTAAAAAAATTAAACACACTAAATCTAATAAAACTCTAAACCTTAAAAAACCCTAGAAAAACTTAAGCTCTAAAGCTTAAACCCTAAAAACCCTGAAACAAAAAATCCAAACCCAAAGAAACCCTAAACGCTAAGAAACCCTAAACACTACACCCTAAACCATAAATCCTAAAAAAACCTTAAAAAACCCTAAACCTAAAATCCCTAAAAAAACATTTAAAACCTTAAAAACCCCAATGCCCAAACCCTAAAAACCCTAAATCTAAACTCTAAGCCCTAAACCCAAAAAACCTAAGCCCTAAGAACCCCTAAACCATAAAAAACCATAAAAAATCCTAAAAAACATTTGAAAACCCTATACCTAAAAAACCCTAAAAAACTCTAAACCTAAAAATACCCTAGAAAAACTTAAGCCATAAACCCTAAACCCTAAAAACCCTTAAACAAAAAACCTAAAACCTTAAACCCTAAGAAACCCAAAGCCCTAAACAATAAAAAAATACCCGAGACCCTAAAAGAAAATAAACCCTAAAACCCTAACCCCAAAACCTAAACCCCTAAAACACTAAACCATAAGAAACCCGAAACCCTAAACCAAAAAACCTAAGCCCTAAGAACCCCAAAGCCCTAAGCAAGAAAAAATCCCGAGACCCTAAAAGAAAATAAACCCTAAACCCTAACCCCAAACCTAAACCCCTAAACACTAAACCATAAGAAACCCGAAACCCTAAACCATAAAAATCCCCTCAGCCATAAACTCTTAAAAATACTAAACCCTAAAAAACCCTCAGCCCTAAATCCTAAGAAACCCTAATCCCTAAACACTTAGAAACCCTTAACCATGAAAAACCATAAAAAAAATTTAAGAAACCCTAAAAAAAACCTAAACCTAAAACTCCTTTAAAAACAATAATCCCTAAACCCTAAATATCCCTAAAGAGCCCCTATTCTCTAAACCCTAAACCCTAAAAAAACCCTAAGAATCCCTAAACCCTAAACCCTAAAAAACACTTCAAAACCCTAGGAATCCCTAAACCCTAAATCCTAAATCTTAAGGTTTAAACCCTCAACCCTATGCCCTAAAAACCCTAAGAAACCATAAACCCTAAACCCTAAGAAACACTAAACCCTAAACCTTAGGGAAAAACACTAAACCCCAAGTCTTATGAAACACTAAGAAACCTTAAACTCTCAGAAAACCCTAAAAAAACTTTTAAAAGCCTAAACCTTAAAAACCCTAAATAAACCCTTATAAAACTTAAACCCTAAAAAAAACATAATCAAAAACCTTAAGCCCTAAACCCAAAGAAACCCTAAGCCCTAAGAATTCCATAACCGTAAAAAACAATAACAATCCTAAAAACCTTTAAAAACCCTAAACCTAAAAAAACCCTAGAAAAACTTAATCCCTAAACCCTAAACCTAAAACCCTAAACACTAAGAAACCCTAAACCTTAAGAAAACCTAAACCCTAAGAAACCCATAAGGCTAAGAAACCCTAAAATCTAAAAACCCTTAAAAGAACCCTAAGAAAACTCAAAACTTGAGCCTTAAAAACCCCTTGATGAGTCCTATATTAGGACTGATTTAGGGCTTTTTTTGATAGATTTAGTGTCCTCAAATGCCTAATTTATAATATAAACTGATGTTAATGCCTTGATTTTCAGGTTTATGGATTGAGGAGCAAAGCAAGGACACTAACAAGCAAAAAGGAATGAAACAAGCTGAAGAAATGAAGAAGGGCGAGCCTGCAGATCGCCCAGAGCACTTGGAGTGTCGCCGTGTGGCTAAACTCACCGCCTAACTAGTGCGCCAAGCCCTAAGGGAAGAAACCAAGTCGGCGACGAAAAGGAGCAGTTGACTATTTGCCTAGCAGTTCCGTGATGCAACGAGAGATCGCCCAAAGTTGCAGGACGTGAGGATGATGAGAGAAAAAGCAGGAAGGCAATATAAGAGAGCATTGGGCGGTTCGCCGAGTGGTTCGGCAAACCCGACTTACCTCACCGAGTGGCCCTTCGTGGCTTATTTTTGGCGACTATAAATTAGATTTTAAACATGTTTGGGATGGATTATTGATCAAATTTTAGAATCCATTTAGTCTAGAACAATTTTCTCGTAAGTTTCTTGGTAGATTTGAAGGTTTTGGGACACAATTTGGAGATTTTGCAAGTGGGTTTCGGATTTTCTGCAAATTGGAGCATTCTAAAGCTTGAATTACTCGTACCTAGTTGATGGCTAATTGATTTGGTAACGGTTTTTTTCTTTTTATGATTCTTGGCTAAAACCCCAATTCTTGGGGTGTGATCATGTGATTATGGGTTGAATTATTGTATAGGTATTGTTAATTACTAGTTTAAATGCTATATTGAAGTGGGTTTAATCATTAATTGTAGTTTAATTTATGAATTGTAGTTGCAAATGCAATTGTATTTTAGTGTACTTAGCTTGCTCGAGAGAGACGTTTTAGACTAAGATTATTTATTAATGATTTGTATTTATTGGGTTGATTTTGGTTCTACTCGAGAGAGTGAATCCTAAACCCAATCCTACCCATCTTGCTCGAGAGAGAAGATGTATTAAGGTCATGTGTTGTTCTTAATTGCTATGGTTTTTTATGATAGAGAGAAATCACTTGAAGCGGAATAGTTGTTCTAGAGAAAGCTATTTCACTTATAGTCTAGCCTAACCACTGATATTTAGTTGTTTACTAGTAGTTTCAATTATCCATTTATCGAAATTTGCTTATAATCGATCACATCCCGAGAATTTCTCCCCTTACTGTTATCTCATAACTATTTGACTGCGTTATAGTTGATAATTGCAAACTAAAATCCCCCATTTGACATTTGAGTCACCCCGTTGATTTGATATGTCTTTTCCCGATAATATCTATTCCTATAGCTCATTAGATCACATTCGTACTTCTTAATTGAATTTGAACACGTACCGCTCCCTATGGGATTCGACCCCAACTCATTTGTTGGGTTTTATACTGCTTAACGATCGTTTGGACCTAGAATTGGATGAGGTGTATTTTAAACTTTAATCAGAATGGCGTCGTTGCCGGGGAGTGGTGTTGTTTAAAATTCTTTTATTGAAGTTGAATTGTGATCTTTGTAGTTATAGTTGAAACTACTTATTTTTGTTTTTGGTTTTGTGTTGCTTGTGTAAATCCGTAGAGGAAATAAGCGTTAACGGAAGTAATGGTATCCAAGTGGGCCACCAAGACGACATTGGGAACCTCAATGACGTTAATGACCCAAACCAAGTGGGTGGTGTTGGTGCCGTTTGTTTACCTCCAGCTGAAGGAAATGCTATTTTTCACATCACAAGCACAATGCTTTAGCTCCTCCAATTAAAATGCTATATGGGGGGGGGTGATGTTTGCATTATCAAGACACAACTTCCAATGCAAGTGTCTACAATCGTACAATAGTTTAGTAACTCAACCAAGGATTGGGGTCGAGTCCGAAGGGAGTGGGTGTGAGAATTAGTGGTTAAGGGAGAAAATGCTAAAGCTAATCATAGCTAAAGACTTTGGTGAATGAAAATGTAACAAATTAAAAAGGGTGACGCAAGCGTCAAATATTAAATGAAGGTTTTGTCACGAGCAGATAAAAGCATCAAAATTAACAAAGAGATCTACTAAATGAAAGGGGGATTCTTGGGATGTGAATGGAATACGGGATAGACTAAATCATTGGGTGCATGATTTTGATACAGAACTCGTATAGTAATTATGACTAGGCTAGACTTTAAGGGAGATAAGCTCTCTCTCGCGCAACTTACCCCGTTTCAAGTGGGTTCCTCTCGGACACCCACTTGCCGCATGAAGAACAACCTCCACCTTACCCACTCACTCTCTCAAGCTTAGTGTGTGGACATGGGACTAGGGTTCACTCTCTCAAGCTGAACCTCATGTCGACCCACTCGCACTGGCCATCAATCTAGTGGTCTTAGTTTTACGACCTCTCTCTCGAGCAAGCCAAAAACACATATATGAGATTGTATTTGCAACTACAACCTCATTAAGTGCATCCACAACCACTAAATGAAATCACATTTAAACTACAAATAGACTATCAACAAGCAAGACCCAACAACTAATCTAACCCATATTCACAAAATCACACCCCAAGAATTGGGGTTTTAGCTACTCATGTAAAAGAGATAAAGACGTATACTAATGTCAGTTTCCATCAATGGGTATGCAAGATTAAGTCTTAAAACAAGTCAAAAGTGAAGAATCCAAAAGACCAAGTCCAATTTCTTGAAGATGAAACCCTTGAAAGCTCAAAGTTCTTCAAAACCCTCTCCCCAAACTTAGAGATAATATCCCCAAAAACTCTGTCTAAAACTTAATAATCTAAAATCTAGGTAAAATAGGGTAAAATTTGCTACTAAGAATCAAAACTGAACTAGTATTTATAGTTTTCAGAAAATGTGCTCCGAAGGATCTTTCGACGACATTAGTCGGGATCGCCGATGCACTCGGTGATCCACATTTTGGTCGACTTCGTTGCCTTTCATCAGTTGCCTTCAACATCTTTGTGTCCTGGATCATTGGGCAATGTAGCACTTCTTCGCGGAGTCGCTCGGTGATACGCCAACTGCTCCTTTTTACCACTGATTTGCTCCTTTCCTTTAGGGCTCTACATACTGGAACAAAAGGTGAATATGCGATCTATTGGCGATTCGCCGAATGGATTCAACAATTCGTAGATCTTCATTTCTTCGCCCCTTTAGCTTCTTTTGCTCCTTTTTACTCGATAGTGTCCATGCTTTCCCTCAAACTTTAGAGACCTGAAACTTAAAGGTTTTCATCAAATACCAAAATAAAATAAGAATTTAAGGACACAATTTCTATTAAAATATAGCCCTAAATGAGTCCAAATCGTGGACTCATCAAGGGGATGGCTAATGAGGAACCCAATGAGCATAGAAAGAACTTTGTGGATGTTTGTGGGCCATTTTCATTTAAGAACATATCACAAGAATCGGTCCATCTTAGGTTGTTCCTGTTCTCTTTGATGGGTGAAACTACTAAATGGTTGGCTGAGTTACCAAGGGACTCAATCACCTCATGGGATGAGCTGACCACAACATTTCTAGTGAGATTCTTTCCCCCATAGAAGATGATGACTCTAAGGGATGGAATCCAAGGTTTCAAATGCTTGGAAAGTGAGCCAATCCATGAGACCTGGCTGAGATTTAAGAAGCTGGTGCTTCAGTGCCCAACTTATGGACTTCCAAATAATGTGTTGCTGCAATATTTCTATAGAAGCCTTAATTCGGTAAACAAAGGAGTGGTTGACCAACTTTCTCTGGGTGGTATAATGCAACAACCCTACGTAATAGCTTGCCAACTCCTAAATTGCATGACCAAGATCAACAGGGTATGGTATACTCGAGAAGATCAAGTCTCTCCTCTCACTTATAAATTGACAAAAGAATAGATCAAAAATGATCAAGAAGAGACCAAAACATGGCTAAAATGATGATCAAGCTAGAAATCTTGGCAAAAAATCTCATTGGAGCTGGTGCAAGGGGTGTCAATGTTGTGGATGTTGGTGGAGTGAATCCCGGTGAAGCAAGATTTGAAGCGTTGTACAATGAGGAAGTGAACTTCCTAGGCAATCAAGGAGGAGGTTATCATGCAAACTACCCAAAGGTCGGGTGGAAATCAAGGATGGAATAAAGATGAGGGCTGGAGAGAGCATGATAGAGAATGGCGTGATTGTAACGCCGCATGGAAGGAAAGAGAGAGGGAAAAGGATAGGTATTTTCCTCCCTATGAGCGTTAAGATCCCAAAGATTCTGAGGGTGGCCATAGAGAAGATATGCTCTCACGCATTCTCAACAAAGTTGAAGGGTCCGACAAAGTGTTGAAAGAGATGAAAGAGGTTGTTTCAACTCTCTACCAGATGGTGACCTCTCACTCAGTCTCTATTAAGTAGCTGGAGACCCAAATGGGTAAAATTTCTTCACATTTGAATCCAAGACAACAAGGGGGGTTGCCTAGTGATACAATGGAAAACCCCTAAAATGAAGCATGATTTGGTATCGTCGTTCCATGACGTTAACTAAGGCACTTCTTGGGAGGCAACCCAAGTTTTTAATGCTTTAAGTTTGATTTTGAATAATGGGTGTCGATTGTGCAGGTTGAAAAGTGGAGGGTGTTGGAAAAGGTACATTTTGGCGAGCCAAGAGTCCAGTCGAAGACTCACCGAAGTGGTCGGCGAGCACGACTTAGACCGTTGTTGGACCCACAAATCTTGAAGTGGGAGCTTATAAAACTTGGCGGGCCAATTATTTAATCGGTGACTCACCGAACAGGTCGTCAAGCCCATTTTTTCTGCTGTTTAAACCCCCAGATTTCCTGGAGGTCCTGTAAGACTCAGCAAGGTAAGTATCTACTCGGCGCATCGCCAAGTGGTTTGGCTTAGACAACTAACACCGCTAAAAGGGCCACGAACTAAAAGATTTTAAAAGGTCAAACTGTTTAAAATTTCAAATCTATCATATTCTCTCATTTCTAATCACATACACTCTCACCCGTACTTTAGATTTTCCATATTTTACTATTTCTTTAACTTTTTGTGTTTGATATCATGCTTGGATTTGGATTACTCTGCCGCGTAGCTTATCAAATTCTCTATTTGGCATACATGTTGATTTTCTGAACGCCGTAACTAGGTTAAGTGGTAAAACTCAAATGAAATTGGTTATTGGGTTTGATTATGTGTTGGGTAATTGATTTAATGGTGCTTTATGTGTTGGATTTCCAGTTGTGTTCGAACTTGTGCCTAAAGGCTTAAATTAATGATTTCCCATGTTGTGATTGCTCAAATTGATTTTAAATTGTTGGGTTGCGGTTAATTTGTGTTGGGTCGAGTTGGGTGAAGTCTGACTAACCCCGAATTGAGCCAAATGATGTAATTTGCCCAATGGTTGAGCGTTTGACCTCATTCTTAAAGGAAAAGGTAGTCAAATGGCCAATTTTGGCCAAATCGGGGGAAGTCTGAGGACCCTGAAGGCATGGGTCGAATGGGTCTGGTCCTAATTTCATAATGTGTTTATTTGATTTTGATTTCGGGGGCTGCATGCTTGATTTTGGGATACGGGGTTGAAAATTGGCATGTTGGGCAGTTAGGCGAGTTGGGTCAAGCTCGCCGAACGGTTCGGCGATTCGCCAAAGTCCCCCTTTGATCTCCCTTAATTTCTTTGTTTGGCTTGGTTGAGTATGTAACTTTCAGTGGGAAGCCTGAGCTCATCGAGTTCACTCGGAGGCTCGTCGATAGGTTCCTTTGATCGCCCTTTCTGCGCCCCTAAACCTTAATATGCACTATATTATTTGGCGGGATAGTCTAAGCTCCCCGAGTGAGGTCGCGATTCGCCGAAAGGCCCTGAGTATCGCAGACATGCCTTATTTCTAAGAAGTTCTTGAGTTGGTCCTTTCGGTGATCCCGATCTGGCTTGCCTAAGCGACTCGGTGACTGGTTCGGCAATTTTCCTTCACGATTTCTTACATTTTTTTATGTGTTTTGCAGATATGGCTAGGACCAATTTAGACGATAGTGGCATGTTGCCCCACAAACGAGCACGGGGCATTGTAATAAATGAGGGACTAGTTGCTTCCACAAAACAGGGTAAAAAAGCACCTACGAAAGGAGGCAAAGGCAAGGGAAAAACCCCCGTAAGCTGAGAGACCGGAGAACAATTCTAGAAGTGATGGGGAACCTTTTGATTCTCAGGCTGCACTCTCCAATCCTGAGCATGACCAATCACTACAGACCTGGCGAGCAGAGATTTGTGCAAAGGTTCGTCAAGATCTATCTAGGATCCCGGAGTCTACCCCTCCTACTGCTGATACAGTGTCAGCTCCACCACAGACGGTGGTCCCAGCACCACCAGTTCAAGGTCCTCCTCTCTAGTTTTTCAACCTGTTAAAAACCTAGAGATTGAGGACTATTATGGTGTAGAAGCGATTGTCCACGGATGGTGTAGTGTACAGTACCTTCTTGTGTGGGACACACTCCGGTTCCACAAGTTTGATATATTCACCAGGCCCCGTGGCCCATTCATTCCCACCTGGGTCAGAGAGTTCTACACTCCATATGGTGATTTAGTACTCCAGGGGAAGAAGAAGGCCAGTGCCTTCAGACTAGTGGAGTCCATGATGGTATGAGGGAAGACAGTGGGATGCAACAGCGATCATATTAATGTTGTATTTGACATGGCGACTGGTTTTGAGCATGACTACCAGAGCATGATTACTTCACAGACTTTAGATGACCTCAAGGGATGGCTAGCTCCCGTCATTTCTGACACCACCCTTAGGTGGATTGAGGTTGGAGCCTTAATTGAGAAGAAGGACTTGAACATAGCAGCTCGGTATTGGTTTGGGTTCATCAACAACTCTATCATGCCGTCACCGAACAAGTCCATTCTCCGCCACCCAAAGGAGGCCTGTCTCGGATCGATCATCGCCAAAAAATGGCTGAATTTGGGGTTAATTATAGAGCAGGAGATGGCCACAAGGGCCAAACAAAGCCAGCCATCCCTTCCATTCCCAGTGCTTATTATAGATTTGTGTCGGTCGGCTGGAGTTCCTCTTGATGAGAAGAGGGATGTTAAGATTATATTCACATCCTCCACTGACATCTGGCGCATAGAGGTCGAGTACACACGATATGAGGGGGATAGGAGGAGAGCAGCTCTGGTGGACACATCCCCGGAGCTTGATGTTGATTCTATACATGCAGAGGCAGCTTTACCTACTCCGGCCTCCGGGCCTTTAGGTACATCTACTTCCACTTCTTCCCAGACTCTTAGAGCTTCTTCTGGTACCACTACCTCCAGGCCTCCAATCACTCAAGCGATGCTCCCTAAGAAGGGGGACCTAGCCCATTCTGCGGATATGCGGGTTTCCCGGCTAGAGGCCAAGGTGCTCTGGATGATTGAGAGATCCATGACATCTGCACTCACACCCCTCCAGGCTTCCATTGATGCTCTCACAGTGAGAGTAGTGATTTGTGAGAGAGGACAAGGGGTGACTACTGAGGTTACGGCTTTGAAAGTCGAGATTTCTGAGCTTAGAAAGGATGTAGACCATCTTAGGTCCACATACTTCGCTTCACTATTTTGGTCAGTTGAGATCCCCGAGGATCCAAGTGCTGAGATTCCAGCCCGTGCTGAGGTACCTCCAACTACCTCCAGAGATGATATTATTGAGGATGTTGCTGCTACCGAGTCTGAGGCCAAGACCGATAGGAGCAGTTTGAGAAGTGAGATGCAGTTGTCTATGTCACGACCCAAGGGTACCCCCTAGACGAAACAAGGCACATAGAACCCTGGAAGGCTCCATATAGGCCACTTAGCATATCATGACATAAAGTAACAGAACAATAAGAGTAAAACCACATTTCAAGTCTTAAGAATTTTTTCATAAAAGTAAAGCGAAAGTCTAGACTTGTGTCAATTAGCCATCTATTACAATCGAATAATCAATTAGGGTTACATCCCTCATAACATAGTTCTCAAATGACAGTAAAAGAAAGGAAACTAGAAAATCATCATCCGTCCTCGAACACATGAGGACTCACCCAAAAGCGAGGAGAATAGTCGATCCATGCTTTGATCAAGAAGGATACCACTTCAAGAACTGGAACCTACACTTGTAGAAAATGTAGAAAATATAGGTTAGTACAAAGATTGCACTAAGTATGATAGCCGTTCAAGAAATCATTAAAACATGCTAAAAAGGGACATTTTAGTGAATGTATGCAATTTGTGAGTTAAAACCTCATTTAGAAGATAATGGAAGAGCATAAATCATAAGCATGTTCATTACATAGAATTTCATCATAGAAGAACCATACTATTTGTACCCTCAAAGCATACTTGCACTACAACATTTTAGGTCTACAGCCACCCCAGTAAAGTGTAGCCTAAACTAGCAAAAAGTGTGGCCTTTGATAAAAGGCTACACTTTTGGACTTTAAGCAACACTTTTTAGGGGGTGGCCTAAAGAGGCGTAACCTTTGACATTAGGCCACACTTTTGAAATGTCGCCATAGCAGCTACACTTAAAAAGCGTGGCCAAAGAGGTATAAAGGGCACGCTTTGTAGTAATTCATTGGCAACACCTTTTGATCGATTATACTACACTTAAAAGCGTGGCCTTTGTTTTGTTATTGGTCACACTTAAAAAGTGTTGCCTTTTATATCTCATCTAGAACAACACTTCTAAAGTGTAACTTTTCTTATGTACAAGATAACATTGGACGTCCTACAACAACACTTTTGAAGTGTGGCAATGTTGTGTAGAATTTT
>NW_006239152.1:169927-170509 GCF_000226075.1 Solanum tuberosum | reverse complement strand
ATCACCAAGGAAAGTTGGTGTATGTATTTGTTGTTCCCCTTGGCATTGGTACCAACTACCAGGCTTAGATACAAGCAGCCATACATAGAGTTAATGGGTGAATGCAACATGGATACAGCAAGATCATTTTGGAGGTGGACTCTGAACTTTTAATGAAGTGGATCACTACTAACAGTATCCCTCCATGGTAACTTAATCACTTCATCAAAGAGCTGCAGCAGATCACAACCAGCCTTGAATTTTTCCAGTGTAAACATTCATATAGAGAGGCCAGCTTCTCTGTTGATTACCTTTCGAAATTGAGTCATACATCAGACATTACTCAACACTTCTACACATATAATCAACTAGCAGCAGTGAATGAAAAATTTCAAGAGGAAGAAGTTGAAAAGAATTAAGAAACCACCTTGAGCATATAATTAGTATAGATGACAACAATAACATCAAATCAGTTCTCAGATGGAGTCTAAAAGAAATTCATGACTAGGCTAGATTGATTTAGTGTAGGTAGCTTAAGAAATACCATGTCTCACCTAAGCCGCTGAGCAGCAACATAGTCTGCTGCAGTAAATGAACGAAAAA
>NW_006239152.1:157068-167762 GCF_000226075.1 Solanum tuberosum | reverse complement strand
CATCTTTTAGACAAAAATTACACTCCGAGCAAGATAGTTCATGCTTGCATACCCACACAATACCTTTTCCACAGTCTGCAGATGTTGCATAGTGACTATACTCAGGAATCAGGACAACCTATTAGCAAGGGTAAAACATGTAGTGCTGGATATTCTAAGGCAGGATAATCATATCGAATTGAGAGTCACAGACATATGAAAAGATATGTTTCTTCATAAAGCTTAGAACTGTGCAAAATACTAAGACATAAATGTATGAAATGTGAAGAAAAGAAAAATACCTTTTGATGGCAAAACTGCAAGCCTTGTACAGCTTCTGCTTGAAATCTGATAATATATGCATATGACAGAACCTCATAAGCGACATTGCTTTCGACTTACAGCCATGAACCCCACAAGTATTACTGATAACCGCATTCCCGTTGTTCTCTCCAGTTCCTAGAGTACCAACCTTATTACTCTTATCCTCATCTTCCTGAAAAATAGTCATTCCAAACTTCCAGCAATACTCTCTATGCTTGAGCTTTACTTCCTCCATTAACGACCAGTAACAATCTCTGTATATACGATGGAGTTGCTTTGTCTGTCGATTCCTCCTTTTGAAAACTTCCACTCGATGCAAATGCTTGGATCGGGACAGAAAAACATCCTCCTCCCATCTATCAATTTTGATCGGCGTTAAGGCATTCGAAGAAGAGGGACGGCCGACAGCATTCCCAGTTGACCTATACTCCCAAAAATAAATAAAAAATAGTATCAACAAAGAGAAGAATATCAAAACCCTAAAGCTAAATATGAAACCACACGCAAGCAATAAACCCAAAACCCATAAATTTTGACTTTTAAAGATAAATTTTGACTTTTAAAGATAAATTTTGACTTTTAAAGATAAATTTTGACTTTTAAAGATAAATTTTGACTTTTAAAGATAAATTTTGACTTTTAAAGATAAATTTTGACTTTTAAAGATAAATTTTGACTTTTAAAGATAAATTTTGACTTTTAAAGATAAATTTTGACTTTTAAAGATAAATTTTGACTTTTAAAGATAAATTTTTTACCTGATAAACTCTATTCCAACAAAATCCTTTCAATGTGATGAATCTTCGAGAAATCATCTTCTTAACCGAAGCATTTGTTCTGTTATTGAAGAAAAAATCAAAAAATCATCAGGGATTTCTGAGATGAACAACAAATTTTGAAACCATTCTTCAATTTGCTTTGACAAAAATTTGTAGAGTATATTCATTGATGAAGCAATACCTGACAAAAATTTGTAGTTTTCCTTTGTGAAAAAATTCAGATTTGGAGCTTCAATAAGCTGAGCGTTCTTTCTTAAAAAAATTCCAGACTTGGACCTTGGGATTTTATGTTTTATGACTTATTTTGCTTTCCCAAATAAAAATGTTAGCGGGATCTTGAAAATGTTGGAGGGAATATATTATTTTAGTGAAAAGTTTAAGGTCACACTTGTAATGTGTTGTTTTTACAATTATAAAAATAGCATACTTTAAAAGTGTTGCCATATATGTAAATACTTGTTGCCAATTATGTCATAATGTAACAACGCTTATAAAGTGTAGCTTATACCATTAAAGAGTATGCTTTACAAGTGTTGCCAATATTATCGAAGTCAAAAGTCAAAAACTTGGGCTACGCTTTAAAAGTTTAGCCAAAAATATTTTAGGCAACACTTTACAAGCGTTGTCCAGAATTAGTGTGGCCGTAAGCCTAAAATGGTGTAGTGTTGTGCAATGCATGAATTAGATCTCATAATCCTACCCAAGCTAAGTAAAGCTTATTGAGTACTCATCATTCATAATTGATGTTCTTGTTTATATTATTGCCGTGGTGGGAATAGCCTTAATCGACATAGACCATGTGAGATTAACATGGCATTCGGTGTCACATCATGTTCATGATGTGTTTATGAGAATGAACTTTCAATCAACACAACATTGAGATTATATACATGTTTATAAAGCATCCACAATCATGAACAATTCTCATATTTTACCCCTCTTGGGTCATGGATCACCTTTCATCCAATACATCTAGATTTACAACATTAGAGATGGATAATAACATGATTCAATTACCTAAATTACTATAACCACAATCTCATAGTATTCTTCTTTCATCAATTCACCCACATCACAAAGGCATAAATTGTGGAATATGGGGTTTCATGGGTTCTTGGAGGATTTCATTATGAATAAACAATAAATCATATATAAATATTTAATTCAATCATAATCCATTATAAATCAACCATTAAAAACGTTTTTGGAAAGAACCCACAAGATTGAAGTCAAATCCTAACTTTTGGGAAAGCACTAGTTTTGAAATTGAATTTGGAGGGACTTCATGGATGAAAGTTATCCATGGATGAAGGACTACCATACCTTAGTAATAATTCTTCAAATAAATTGAGTGAAATAGCCTTGAATCTTCAAGCCCTAGCTCCAATTTTAGGTTGTTTCTTCTTTGAGGTTTACATAGAGAAATTCTTTTAGAGAAGATGAAGTTTTGGGTTTTCTTTTGATTCTATGAAAGAGACTTACTAGGGAAACATTAAAACAGTGTAGGATCGATTTAGGAAGAATAACTAAAGACCCTAAAGTTCTAACTTAAAACTACTCACCTTGCACGATTTGGCTCGCCAAGTGGACCCTTGGTCCGCCAAAATTTCAAGAATGCCTCCCCAAGGAGGCAGCCTACTAGGCAATGGGGAGGACCCTTAGGTTATACGCCAAGTGGGTTGGCGAGCCCCGACCTATCTCTCCTAAATTTCCAACAACTAGGTCATGGGGACAGTCCACTAGGCGACCCTAATTGGCTTTTGGCGACTCGCCAAGTCACTTGGGCGACCATGCCCCCCTTCCTTAGTCAATCTTAGGTCCCATAGGCTCTTACCCATAACCAAGACTTTTTAACCCCACACACTTAGCCCTAATCTAGCCTACTAGGATCCGGGGTGTTACAATATCTCCCCCTTGGGGACATTCGTCCTCGAATGAAGATCTAGGCACCTTACAGAAGTAAAGACTCAAGACTAGAAGCCCATCATGAATGCAACATATAAATAAGGCTAAATTCAAAGGAGGAAGTATCAACAACATCTCAACATAATTGATGCATCACAAAGGAATAGGAACTACGACTATTAACCCATTATGCATGAAACTCAATCGTTTCTCATTTTCATATGACGAACTATCTTCTCCAAAATAAATCATGTTCAACACAATATCATGGAGCCAATATAGAATTTCTCTCAAAAGCGTAGTAAAGCATGTCCATCACCTAATCTCATGAAGTAAAATAAGCAACTCATACTAAACACACAACAACATGAGGAACATAAATCATGAAAAATCACTTTCTAAATAGACATGAATTTGATCAATAACATGCATAACATAAGGAAATCATGGAAACACAAAATTCAAACATGACTCCCAAACACTAAAGCTCAAGAGGGACTAATTACCTCAAGCTTGAATAGGAGTAGAAGGAAAGAGATGAGGATATCGGGACTTCATATCGGCCTCGGCCACCCAAGTAGCGCCCTCAACTAAATGATTTCTCCATAAAACCTTTACAGAAGCTACTTCTTTGTTCCTCAATCTCTTGACTTGTCGGTCGAGAATTTCTACCAGAACCTCTTCATAGGAAAGGGTTTCATCAACTCCCAACCCTTCTAGGGGAACAATGGACACCGGGTCCCTAATACACTTCTTAAGCATAGAAACATGAAACACCGGATGAAACTGGGCCCACTCATTTGGCAAATCCAATTCATAGGTAACCTTCCCAACACGTTGCAAAATTTGATATGGGCTTACATACCGGGGACTAAGTTTCCCTTTTTTCCTAAACCTCATCACACCCTTCATGGTGAGATTTCAAATAGACTTAATCATTAACTTCAAATTCTAGGGCCCTTCTCCTCACAGCGGCATAAGACTTTTGTCTACTGTGAGCCGTTCTCAACCTCTGTCTAATGATCCACACCTTTTCAATAGTCTCAAAAACTGATTCGGGGCCAATAAGAGCAACATCACCTACCTCAAACCAACCAACCGGAGACCTACATATACTACCATACAAGGCTTTGAAAGGAGTTATGCCAATACTAGAATGATAACTATTATTGTAGGTAAACTCTATTAATGGCAAGTGGTCGTCCCCAATTACCCTTGAAATATATAACGCACGCCCTCAACATGTCATCTTAAGTTTGAATGGTGCATTCCGCTTGACCATCCGTTTGAGGGTGGAAAGTTGTACTAAGAATAGCCTAAGTACCAAACCCTTTTTGGAATGACCTCCAAAAGTGTGAAGTAAATTGAGTACCTCGATCTGAAATAATAGATAAAGGAACCCCATGCACCTTCACTATCTCACTTATGTACAACTTGGCATAGTCTTCCGTTGAATGAGTAGCCTTAACGGGATTAAAGAGGGCTGATTTTTTCATTCTATCTACAATGACCCAAATAGAATCATATAGCCTTCGAGTGTGAGGCAATCCCACAATATAATCCGTATTGATCTCTTCCCACTTCCAAGTGGGAATTGGTATATTTTGTAATGAGCCTCCCGTCCTTTGATGTTCAACCTTAAATTTTTAACAATTCGGACATTTGGCTATAAATCCCACAATATCTTTTTTCATCCCGTTCAACCAATAGGCTTCCCGTAGGTCACGATACATCTTGGTGGTTCCCGAATGAATAAAATATCGAGAACCATGAGATTTTTCTAAGATTTGCTCCCTCAAACCATCGACATTCGAAACACATAATAGACCTTAGTACCTAAGCACCCCATCTCCCTATTGGATGAAAGCCTCAACGGACTTTTTGAGTACCGACTCTTTCAATTAAACTAATATAGTATCAATGTCATGATTGGACTTCACATGCACTACAAATGACAATTCGGAGCCATTATGGACCATGACACCACCCTTAGTCGAATATTGGACACCTAACCGGGCCAATCTATGCACCTCATGAACCAATTCTTTCTTTTCATTCTCTACATGAGCCACACTACCCATGGATAATCTACTAAGTGCATCCGCTACAACATTAGCTTTGTCGGGGTGGTAAAGGACACTCATGTCATAATCCTTAAAAAATTTCTAACCGCCTTCTTTGTTGGAGGTTCAAGTCATATTGACTAAACACATATTGAAGACTTTTGTGATCGGTGAAAACATCCACCTGGACACCATACAAGTAATGTCTCCATATTTTCAAGGCAAATACTACCACCGCTAATTCAAGATCATGGGTCGGATAATTACTCTCATCGACTTTAAGTTTCCTTGAAGCTTAGGCAATCACTTTACCATGTTTCATGAGCACACATCCCAACCCATTCTAGAGGCATCACAATATACAACAAAACCATTGGTACCCTCCGGTAAGGTCAACACCAAAGCGGAAGTAAGTTTATCTTTTAACTCTTGGAAGCTTTTCTCACAAGCCTCCAACCACTCAAACTTTGCTTTCTTTTGAGTCAAAGCCGTCAATAGAGAAGAAATGGAGGAAAATCCTTCAACAAACCTCTTATAGTAACCGGACAAACCCAAAAATCTTCTAATGTCGGAAGGAGTTATAGGTCTAGGCCAAATTTTGACCGCATCTGTCTTCTTAGGATCTACCTCAATACCCTCACTTGACACGATATGACCAAGGTAAGCTACAGACTTTAATTAAAACTCACTCTTACTAAACTTTGCAAATAGTTGGTGGTGTTTAAGGACCTGCAACAAAATCCTCAAATGGTCCATATGTTCATTCTCACTCCTTGAATAGATTAAAATATCATTGATAAAGACGATCAAAAACATATCAAGGTATTGCCTAAACACCCATTCATTAGGTCCATGAATGCCGTCGGGGCATTAGTTAGGCCAAATGACATCACAAGGAGTTCATAGTGCCCATACCTAGTTTGGAAAGTTGTCTGGGGTATATCATTCCCTCTGACCCTTAGTTGGTGATACCCCGAACAAAGGTCAATTTTTGAGAAGTAACTAGCCCCTTGGAGTTGATCAAACAAGTCATCTATTCTCGGAAGAGAATACTTATTCTTTATGGTCACTTTGTTCAATTGGCAATAATCGATTCACATTCTGAGAGACCCATCTTTCGTTCTAACAAACAACATCGGAGCACCCCAATGAGAGATACTCGGTTGGATAAAACCCTTGTCTAAAAAGTCCCTTAGTTGCTCTTTCAACTCGACCGGAACCATTCTATAAGGAGGAATGGATATAGGGTGCGTATCCGGTAAAAGGTCAATACCAAAATCTATTTACGGTTCGCGAGGAATATCAGATAAATCATCAGGAAAAACTTCCAGAAATTCACACACCACCGAAACTAACTCAAGAGAAGGGGTTTCGGACTCAACATCCTTTACCTTAACTTGATGGTAAATGCACCCTTTGGAGATCATTTTCCTAGCTTTAAGGCAAAAAACAAATTGACTTCTAGGGATAGAATTCCCCCCTTTCCACTCTAAAATTGGCTCATTTGGAAATTGGAATTTGACCACCCGAGTCCTACAATGTATAGAGGCATAACAGGCATGCAACCATTCCATACATAAAATCACATCAAAATCTAGCATGTCTAACTCCACCAAATCCACCAAAGTGACTTTATGAGACAAAGAAATGGGATAACTTCTATACACTTTCTTAGCCACCACAGAATCACCAACCGGGGTAGAAACCAAAAAAGGCTCTAATAACTCTTCAGGGAGTATTTCAAACCTCATGGCCATAAAAGTTGTCACAAAGGACAAAGTAGCACCGGGATCTAACAAGGTATATATATCAATACAAAAGACTTGTAACATACGGGCCACTACATTTGGGGAGCTCTCTTGGTCTTCTCGGGGTCGAAGAGCATAAAAATGGTTTTGCTTTTGAGCATTGGAGTTTGAACCGCTTGGAGGAGTTTGCTTATCTTCTCTCCCCTTGGCCGTAAGTGTTGGGCAATTTTTCAACTGATGACCACTCTTACCACAACCATAACAGACACCCAAGCCGGCTAGGCATTTACCATCATGTCTCTTTCCACATTTTGCACAAGTAGGCTTTGTCAAAGCAGTTCCCCTATCAAAACCTCCTTGAAGTTTAGGGTTACACTGTAACGACCCGAGAGCACCCCATAGCCGTTACATGCATATTCGACTTTTCAGAGGTCTTATACAAGCCTTAACATTCATTCATCGCATAGATCATAAAAATCACTAAGAATTTAAAACTTTTATTCAATAAAACCATAAGACTTCAAGAGTCAACAACATTTGAAAACATCAATACGCAAACGGAACTACTAAGTCTCTTTAGCCAATCTTAGACAAGAACTTAAAATGTACTAAGGGACATGACCCTTTACAAATGAAATGAAAACTTCAGTGTCTATTACAATGACTAAGAAACTTCTAAACATAGTCCTCGAATCTTGAGGACATACCAAAGACTTGGACGAGTGAAGCAATCCACGCAACTCTTAAACACAATCTCCTCCTAGTTACCACAACCTACACTTGTAGTACAATAGAAGAAAGGGGTTAGTACAACACACGTACTAAGTATGAGAATATGCAAAACATGCTAAAAAGGACATTTGTGAGGAAGTTATGCTTTCATGCCATTTTGATAAAATCTCATAAACATCAACATAATAGGCACCTTACAAGTCACAACCAATAATACAAAGTCATATGCTTTACAATACCTCATAAACATACATAAACCATTTACCTTTACCTTTTTGCCTTGGACCTCCACCTTAACTTAACCCTTAAGCAATACCTTTGAGCAATGTATGGGCAACGTCCCATACCATCACCCACACTAAGGAACCACCTTGAGGTCACACAAAGTGCACTTACCATGCATACCTAAAGCTTCACCAATTAATCACATGAGACATATAAGCACATAAGCCAACAAGGCACTTCATAAAACTAGAGCACTCATCAAATGTCATCCCAAGACTCACCTAAGGAAGACATGGTGAGGCAGCCCATACTACCTCTCCATACCACACCCAAGTGATCCTTAAGGCTACACAAGACAAGCTACCTTCACATCTCAACATAAATCGTTGATTCAACTTAATACATTTAGACAACTTCATTCACTAATGACATAAGATCATCACATACATTCAATTCAACATAAGCACTTACATTCAATTCATTATGACTCACTTTCACATTAGCATGCTCAAAGACCAATGCTTACATTAATTATCCCAAAGAGACTCATTCATTCATTATCATTATTAAGACACACCAAGATCTCCCGTAAAATGTCTACTTGTGCAATGTCTAGGTGATATCCCATTCCACCACCTATCCTAAGAAGTACACTCTTAAGAGACACTAGTTCGCTCATTTATTAATGTGGGGGAGAGCCTTAACCGACATAGACCATAGAGCTTGACATGGAATCCCGGTAGTACCCTTACCGGATGAGGGATCCCTACTTTCCTAAGGTAGGGTCATTCTTTTAGCCTTTACGTGGTAGAGACCACTAGCTAGTCCTATGTGGGCACATAGTTAAGGGATAGAAGGATTGTTTCTTGGTACTCTCATCTGAACTCATGAAGGAGCACCCATCTTAAGGGTTGCTACTAAATACTCACATCTCAACTAACGAAGGAGTATCCACCCATCTTCATATCCTCTTGGTGCTAGACATTACTCCCCCACAGAGTTAGGACATTCATTCATTCATTCATTTAGGGATAAGTATTGCTACTAGGTATTCTCATCTCAACTCACAAAGGAGTACCCATCCTAGCCCAACATTCATTCATTTAGGGATAATGATTGCTACTAATTATTCTCATCTCAACTCACGAAGGAATACCCATCCTAACCCTCAGTCATTCATTAAGGAAGATCTTGGATTCAAAGATGAGAAAACCTTTTATCTAGGAACCCCATTCATTTAAAGGAGTACTTTATGATACTATCCTTACAGTAGACCCAACTTTCATTCATTAGCATTAACTCCCATTCTTTTCATTCTTTCAGACATTCTTTCATTCACTCTTCACTAAGTGTGAGAGTAGGTAAAGATAGTCTATTGTCACGACCCGAGAGTACCCCCTAGTCGTAACATGGCGTATTCGACCCCGAAGGGGTCTTATACGAGCCACATAGTCATTCATTGCATTCAATAATGAAAATAGTGCGGAATAAAAAAAAACTTATTTACATCCACACATTTAAACTTCATTAAAACAACTTTAAAAACACACAGCGAAAGTCTAAGTCTCACATGGCCATCTTAGACACAGTCACAAAACATAAGTAGGGACACGGCCCTTTACAATCAAAAGAAGTCTATTAAGTCTATTACATGAACAAAAGAACTTAAAAGTCTTATCCTCGAATCCATGAGGACATACCAAGTCTTGGAGGAAAGCAATCCAACACATCAAACTAGCTAGGAGGGATCACTTGCCGGAACCTACACTTATAGTAAAAATATGAAGAATATGGGTTAGTACACAAAATGTACTAAGTATGATGACCATGCAAAACATGCTTTAAAAGGGACATTTTGGTTAGAAACCATGCATTATGCCACTTTTTGAAGTACCATGAATAGTTGCATAAAAGACATACAACACAAGCATAAACATCAAGTAAGTCATAATATTACCTTTAAACAATTTCAACATGAAAACCTTTACCTTGGACCTTCACCTCAAGAAACCCTTATGCTATACCTCGTGCAATGTATGGATGGCGTCCCATACCACCATCCATACTAAGGCACCACATTAAGGTCACTTAAGGTAACTTATCATTCCTTTCTTTCACCTTTGCACAATATTCATACATAAGAGGTATATCATTAATTAAGACATGACAAGGGAAAATAACTCGTAATATAACCCAAGTATAGCATGCATCTCATATTAAGCATTTGAGAGCCAACATTCTTTAATAACCTCATTTAGGCCACAATTGTATCACATACATTAGGATTTAGAGAAACTCACTATGACCCTCTCCAAGCCTACTCGTGCAATGTATAGGTAGCATCCCATACTACTACCTACACTTTGTAGAACCTATCAAGAAACCATAATGAAATCTCGCATGATGGGAAGTAACCATTTAACCGACATAGACCATGAGAGCTTGTCATGGAATCCGGTGTCATAAGTCCCCACACCGTAAAGAGGTGGTCTACTTGCCTAAGGAAGACCGGTATATAGCTTAATGGATCCACTAGCTACCTATGCGGGCACATAGTTTATGGGATAAGGTAGACGATCATTGAAACTCATGCCTAACTATTGGGGGAGTTTCCATCTAACCAAATCCACTCGGTGCTTAGCCAACATTCCCATAGAATAGTTCGTTATCTTGACATTATCACATATGAGAGGTGCCATTGGCCTACCAACTCCAAATTACATTCATTAACACGTGAAAGGGTGCTTTAAGCCTACCGTTTCAAGGTTCATTTAGGAAAGCTCATTAACTCCTCTTGAAAGGGTGCCATGGGCCTGCCGATTCAAGTCTCATCATTAACCTTTATGGAAAGGTGCCATAGGCCTACCGAATCCAAGGTTCATTACTTATCATTAATGGAAGGGTGCCATTAGCCTACCGATCCAAGGTTCATTATAAGC
>NW_006239152.1:150642-154355 GCF_000226075.1 Solanum tuberosum | reverse complement strand
TTTTGAGAGGGAATGGTCAATTTGAAGAATGGGGTCTAATTTTAGGTTTTGGGGTTTTAACCAACTTAAAATACCCTAAAATAGGTAGAATAACCGTTTATAATAATTCCCCAAAGTGCCCAAAGTACACCTCAATTATTTGGACCTTTTAAGCAAGTCAAACTTGAGTTTTATTTTCGCAGATTTCGTCGGGAAACAAGTCCGCGACGCGGAGGTGTTCCCATAAGTTTCTGGAAATTAAATTTCAAGGCAGAAGAGTCCGCGACACGTCCGCGACGTTGACCAAACTTTTGGCCCTTGGTGGAGCTAGTCCGCGACGCGGACATGCTCCCTCCATGAGCATTTTGCAAGCTGCCTTTGCAGCTTGTTTGGCCAAGGGTTGGGGTCCTCCTTGGGGTCCCCTTAGGGTGGCCCCGGGGAGTCGTACCCGAACGTTTTGACCCTAAAAACATTTATTAAGGCACTACGGTCACCTCCACTGATTTTAGACTCCAAACAACACATAAAACATGAACAACATACTAGAACACACCAACACGTAAAAGACAGGTTTCCGAAACGTCTTGTTCGTCCCTTGACGTTTGACTTCCAAAATCCTTGTCAGCTTGAAGCATATAGAAACGTTTCCTCTAAGGAGCATTTGTATCCGGGTCCTCATGAGCAAGTTTATTGATCTCTTTGCCTTTTACCTTAAGTGTAGGGCAATCTCTCATCTTATGACCGTTAATCCCACATCCAAAGCATCCATCCGTACCGGAAAGACAGTTGCCCAAATGTTGCTTTCCACAAGTAGCACACCTAGGCCTCTCAAAAGTAGAACCACCTCCATTGCCACTTTGAGGTTTAGGGTTATACACCCTATCATTGTTGACCATTGAATAATCTTGGTTATAGAACCTCTTCTTAGACCTAGATTGGTTTTGTTCATCCGGCCTAGCCCTCTTCATATCTCTATTCATCTTCCTAAGCTTCGTCTCCTCAAGTTGTTGAGCATAAACCATAAGCCTAGAGTTATCCATATCATGATGGAGCATGGTCGTACGACACTCTTCTTCAACCAAACTGGAAACCCCCATCACAAACTTATTCATTCTAGCCCTAGAATTTGCTACCAAGGTAGGAGCATACTTAGGGAGTCTTGTAAACTTGAGAGAGTATTCCTTCACAGTCATATTCCCTTGACGTAGGTTCATGAACTCAACCAACTTTTGCTCCCTCAACTCTAAGGGGAAAAACCTATCAAGAAAGGCCGTCTTAAACACACCCCAATCTATTGGGTCAGCCCCTATGGGTCTCTCATCCCTCCATTGCTCAAACCACACTTGAGTTACATCCTTGAGTTGGTAGGAAGCCAACTCCGCCTTCTCCCTAAGAGTCACTCCCATTGCATCCACAATCTTAAACACCTCATCTACCTTAGAACCAAAAAAGGTAGGAGGGTTCATCCTTGTGAAATCCGTTAACCTTGAGGCCACGGTATTCTCAATAGAATTCGTCGTAGGCCTCACATCTCTATTTGCTTGAGTAGTCATGGCACGGTCCAGGGAGAGTAAAGCCTCTCTAATCTCCCCATTAGACATATCCGGGGGAACCACCAGAACCACATTCTCTTGCCCTCCTAAAGGAGCTTGACCACCTTGCACTCCTTGGGGAGGAACTCCCCCATCATCTACCTCTCTTCCGCTCTCCTCTGGTTAGCCCTCGTATTCATATCCTATAAACACAGGAGACGGATTAGGACAAGGACACTTATAGACCGAACTATAAGGCACGACATCAAGAATAATGAAAGAAAGTGAAATTTATATCGTGCTTTAGCCACTAGCTCATAGATGTGTCGCGACTCACACCGATAAACAGACTCTACTAGATGTGGCTTCGAGACTTTGAACCTAAAAGTAATCTTTCAAACCTTATGCTCAGATACCAAGTTTTTAACGACCCGAGAGCACCACCTAGCTGTTATATGCGTATTCGACCTCTCGGAGGTCTTATACAAGACTGAGCATTCATTCATCGTATAGATCATAAAAATCACTAAGAATTTAAAACTTTTATTCAATAAAACCATAAGACTTCAAGAGTCATCAACATTCGAAAACATCAATACGCAAGCGGAACTACTAAGTCTCTTTAGCCAATCTTAGACAAGAACTTAAACCGTACTAAGGGACTCAACCCTTTACAAATGAAATGAAACTTAAGTGTCTATTACAATGACTAAGAAACTTCTAAACATAGTCCTCGAATCTTGAGGACATCCCAAAGACTTGTAAGAGTGAAGCAATCCAAGCAACTCCAAAGCACAATCTCCTCCTAGTTACCAAAACCTATACTTGTAGTAAAATAGAAGAAAGGGGTTAGTACAACACACGTACTAAGTATAAGAATATGCAAAACATGTTAAAAAGGACATTTGTGAGGAAGTTATGCTTTCATGCCATTTTGATAAAATCTCATGAACATCAACATAATAGGCACCTTACAAGTCACAATCAACAATACAAAGTCATATGCTTCACAATACCTCATAAACATACATAAACTATTTACCTTTACCTTCTTGCCTTGGACCTCCACCTTAAGTAACCCTTAAGCAATACCTTTGTGCAATGTATGGGCAACGTCCCATACCATCACCCACACTAAGGCACCACCTTAAGGTCACACAAAATTCACTTACCATGCATACCTCAACCTTCACCAATTAATCCCATAAGACATATAAACACATAACCCAACAAGTCACTTCATAAAGCTAGAACATTCATCAAATGTCATCCCAAGACTCACCTAAGTGAGACATGGTTAGGCAGCCCATACTACCTCTCCATACCACCCCCAAGTGATCCTTAAGGCTACACAAGACAAGCTCCATTCACATCTCAACATAAACCCTTAATTCAACTTAATGCATTTAGACAACTTCATTCACCAATGACATAAGATCATCACATACATTTAATTCAACGTAAGTACTTACATTCAATTCATTATGACTCACTTTCACATTAGCATGCTCAAAGACCAACACTTTCATTAATTAGCCCAAATAGACTTATTCATTCATTATAATTATTAAGACACACCAAGATCTCCCTTAAATGTATACTTGTGCAATGTCTAGGTGATGTCCCATTCCACCACCTATCCTAAGTAGTACACCCTTAAAATACCCTAGTTCGCTCATTCATTAATGTGGGGGAGAGACTTAACCGACATAGACCATGGAGCTTGACATGGAATCCCGGTAGTACCCTTACCGGATGAGGGATCCCTAGTTGCCTAAGGTAAGGTCATCCTTTTAGCCTTTACTTGGTAGAGACCACTAGCTAGTCCTATGTTTGCACATTGTTAAGGGATAGAAGTATTGCTTCTAGGTACTCTCATCTCAACTCACGAAGGAGAACCCATCTTAAGGGTTGCTACTAAATACTCACATCTCAACTAACGAAGGAGTATCCACCCATCTTCATATCCTCTCGGTGCTAAACAATACTCCCCCACAGAGTTGGACATTCATTTCATTCATTCATTTAGGGATAAGAATTGCTACTAAGTATTCTCATCTCAACTCACGAAGGAATACCCATCCTAACCCTCATTCATTCATTAAGGAAGCTCTTGGATTCAAAGATGAGAAAACCATTCATCTAGGAACCCCATTCATTTTAAGGAGTACTTTATGAGACTATCCTTACAATAGACCCAAC
>NW_006239152.1:150018-150487 GCF_000226075.1 Solanum tuberosum | reverse complement strand
ACTCCCATTCTTTTCATTCATTCACACATTGTTTCATTCATTCTTCACTAGGTGTGAGAGTAGATAAAGATAGTATATCCTAACCTCTCCTTCAATATAACTCATTCAAAGAAGACAACAACCAAGCATAACACATAAAGTCTCTTACACAAGGTCACCTTTCATGCTCTTAGACCATACAAAAATTCACATCATATCACATTACCTTGGCATAATCAACATTACTCAAAACAACAATTATCCAACTTTGCCAACAAGGCCATGATCACAACATGCTTATAAAGTAAACACCTCCCCGCTTTCAAAGGGATCAAACCTCACAATTCTAAAATCTACTACATAAATATATATATATATATATGTATATATATATATATATACTTAGGTCACAATTGCCCATTCAAGGCCAAGATCCAATATAACACAATTGACCATCAATTCCTCATAATTCAATATAGAACAATACATA
>NW_006239152.1:125203-149957 GCF_000226075.1 Solanum tuberosum | reverse complement strand
ATAACAATCTACACATTAATATCACATTATTAGCTCATAATCAATAGACCCACTTTAGACCCAAAATTAGGATTTCAAGATATGCAAGGGTTCATGGAGTTTTTTCCCTTAAAACCATCAATATTAACATAAATCATCATTTGAAATACTTTCATGCAATAACCTAAGCTTAGAATTGAAATTGGGGTTTTTAGTGTTTTTGAAAAACATTGAAATCACTTTGATTTGGCTGTTTGATTGAATGGAGAATCAAAGATAAAATCCCCATACCTTTGTGATTAATTTTCCTTAGGAATTTGAAGAAAAATCAGTAGAAACCCATCCCCTAGCTTGAAGCTTCATCAATGTCTTCCATGGAATTCTCGAGAGAGAATTTATTTGAGAGGGAAGGTTCAATTGGATAATGAGGTCTAATTCTAGGTTTTGGGGTTTTAACCACTTAAAATATCGTAAAATAGGTAGAATAACCGTTTATAATAATTTCCCAAACTACCCCTCATTTAGTTGGACCTTTTAAACAAGTCAAACTTGAATTTTATTTTCGCAAATTTCGTCGGGAAACAAGTCCGCGACGCGGAGGTGTTCTCACAAGTTTCTGGAAATTAAATTTCGAGGCAGAAGAGTCTGCGACACGTCCGCTAAGTGGACCAAACTTTTGGCCCTTGGTGGAGCTAGTCCACTACGCGGACATGCTCCCTCCTTGAGCATTTTGCAGGCTGCCTTGGCAGCTTGTTTGGCCAAGGGTTGGGGTCCTCCTTGGGGGCCCTTAGGGTGGCCCCGGGGAGTCGTACACGAACGTTTTGACCCTAAAAACATTTATTAAGTCACTGGGGTAACCTCGACTGATTTTAGACTCCAAACAACACATAAAACATCAACAACATACTAGAACACACCAACACGTAAAAGACTAGAGGAGTCTTGATTAGAAAACCTTTGTTCACCTTTGTCTCCCTTGTCCATCGGACCTAGCATTGGAGTAGTTCCCATCACCGGTTCTAGCTCTTTTCACCTCCTTATTCATTATCTTGAGCTTTTGCTCCTCAATTTGTTAGGCATGGACCATAAGACTTGAAATATTCATACTTGGAATAAGCATTGCCGAACGACATTCATTGACTACCAAGTCGGACACTCCCATCACAAATTTGTTCATTCTAGCCCTTGAGTCCGCCAGCATAGTTGGAGCATACTTGGCTAGTTGGGTGAACTTTAGAGCATACTCTTTCGCACTCATACCCCCTTGTCGAAGGTTTATGAACTCTTGCATTTTTCGTTCCCTCAACTCTAGGGGAACGAACCTATCAAGAAACTATGATTTAAATGAATCCCATCCTATCAAGCCCGCTCCTACGGGTCTCTCACCTTTCCATTGATTATACCAAACTTGAGCCACATATTTTAGTTGGTAGACTTCTAGCTCCGCCTTCTCCTCTGAAGATACCTCTATAGCATCAAGCACCTTGCAAACCTCATCAATAAACCTTTGGGTATCCTCTTCTACTTTGGAACCAAGAAACTTAGGAGGGTTCATCCTAGCAAAGACCCTCAATCTAGAAGCCGTGGATTTCATATTAGGGTTCACATGAGGCCCAACATCTCTATTGGCTTGGGTCGTCATGGCTTGATCCAATGTTAGAAAAGCCGACCTAACCTCCATAGCCATCATAGACAGAGGATTAGTCGGAGGTTGATTATCTTTAGGAGGAGTTCCTAGATTCACATTCTCCTCTTCCACCCTTCTTGCATTAGCCCTTCATGTATTCATATCCTGAAGACACAAGAGAAGGATTATGAGAGGGACTTTTATAGAGTTAAACTCTAAGGCACGACTTAAGAGTAATGAAAGAAATGAAATTTCCTAACATCTTATAGCCTCTCATTCATAAATGCGGTGCGCTTCACACTCGTTAATAAGACTCTATTAGATGTGGCTTATGAGACATTATTCTAGAATCATTCTAAACCTTGTGTTCTGATTACCAAGTTTGTCAAGACCCAAGGGTACCCCCTAGACGTAAAAAGGCACATAGAACCCCAAAAGTCTCCATGTAAGCCACTTATCATATCATGACATAAAGTAATAGAACAATAAGAGTAAAAACATATTTCTAGTCTTAAGAAATTTTTCATATAATTAAAGCGGAAGTCTAGACTTGTCTCAATTAGCCACCTATTATAATCGAATCATCAAATAGGGTCACAACCCTTACAACATAGTTCTCAAATGAAAGTAAAAGAAAGGAAACTAGAAAATCATCATCCGTCCTCGAACACATGAGGACTTACCCAAAAGTGAGGAGAATAGTCAATCCAAGCTTTGATTAAGAAGGAGACCACTTCAAGAACAAGAACCTACACTTATAGAAATGTAGAAAATATAGGTTAGTACAAAGATTGCACTAAGTATGATAGCCGTGCAAGAAATAATTGAAGACATTTTAGTTAATGTATGCAATTTGTAAGAAACCTCATTTAGAAGATAATGGAAGAAAAAAATCATAAGCATGTTCATTACATAGAATTTCATCATAGAAGAACGATACTATTTGTAACCACAAAGCATACTTGTGCAATGCATAAATAAAATCCCATAATCCTACCCAAGCTAAGTAAAGCTTATTGAGTACTCATCATTCATAATTCATGTTCTTGTTTATATTCTTGTCGTGGTGGGAATAGCCTTAACTAACATAGACCATGTGAGCTTAACATAGAATTTAGAGTCATGCCCCACACCGAAAAGAGGTGTCCTACTTGCCTAAGGTAGAACTAAATGTATTAGCTTTTAGGTGGATCTACTAGCTAAATAACCTATGAGGGCACATAATTTTGGGACAAGGAGATTGTTACTAGAAACCCCAAACTTACTTAACGGGGGAGCTTCCATCTCATGAGATTAACTTTAGAAACTCGGCCTTACTTAATGGGAGAGTCTCTATCTCATATTCAATATTCACTCGGTGCTAAGCATTACTTCCAACAATTACATGTTTAGTCTTGAATTGAGTTCACTTGCATGAAAGAGTGCCTTAACACCTTACCCAACACAATTCATAAAATAGCTCATAGATTCAATAGGTGAGAATGGACTTTCAACCTTAGAATCATCATATTATGAGAATAAATTCCACATCATCTTCATTATATGTTTATGAGAATGACCTTTCAATCAATACAACAAAGAGATTATAAACATGTTCATAAAGCATATACATTGAATCCACAATCATGAACAATTCTCATGTTTTACCCCTCTTGGGTCATGGATCACATTTCATCCAATACATATCGATTTACAACATTAGATATGGATAATAACATGATTCAATTATCTAAATTACTACAAGCACAATCTCATAGTATTCTTCGTTCATCAATTCACCCACATCACAAAGGCATAAATTGGGGAATATGGGGTTTCATGGGTTCTTGGAGGATTTCATTATGAATCAACAATAAATCATATATAAATCATCAATTCAATCATAATCCATCATAAATCAACTATTAAAAATGTTTTTGGAAAGAACCCACAAGATTGAAGTCAAACCCTAACTCTGGGGAAATCACTAGTTTGGAAATTGAATTTGGAGGGACTCCATGGATGAAAGCTATACATGGATGAAGGAATCACTACAAGAAACTGTACTTTTAATGACCACTTCTTAACGAAGGGATATGAATCTGGTCGTTTAAAGTGTATTTATAGCAACACATTTTTTTCTACTCATTAAAGGTTCATTTTTTATTTAATATAATTAGAGTTAGTAGAATATCCAGACGTTAAAAGTATTTATATCAAGTTATTAATTATTTATATAGTAAAAAAAGTATTGAAATTTTAATTTCATTATTTCCTTATTTTTCCACTACACACGTGATACCAATCTCCCACTTCTCCAAAAAGAAAACATAGAGTACTGCGTAAACTTTCCTCATTTCCATCTTTTTCTCTCTAGAACTGAACAAAAAATCTCAATTTTCTCAGCATCTACAGTCAATGGAGTGATGGTTAGAAAAAAATCAGGAATCGTTGGAGGAAATTCCGCAAGCACCTTCTCTTCCATGTTCTCTTTGAATAAAATCATCTAAGCAGAGATCTAATTACGTGCGTATCTCCAAGGTTTGTTAGAGGAAAATTAGCATATACAGTAACACACGTTTCTCTGTTAAATGTTATAAAAAGATGATCTGCATCTCTGTTGTTTGATTGCAGAACAACAAAATAGTCTTTCTCCTCTTACAGCTTGTTGTGACTTTGCTTCAATTGACATTATTCAGACCCTATCTTGGTGTTTCCATATCTTCCAGGTATGATTTTGTCATTATAACTATGAATTGATTTGTGGAATGCTTGATTTTGTTCGATTTAAGGTTTTTCTCAATTTTAGGTTTTTCCCTGGGTTTCATCTGGGTTTTTTTTGTTCCTTTTTTTTTGGTGTTCTTGAACTTATATACATATATATATTATTCATATTGATATTTTCACCATCCTTACTTGTTGTGTGTGCGAGTGGTCCACTTTGTGTACTTTTGTCGAGTTAGATAGTTGATGGAGGATCCACTTATAGTCATGTAACTTGAGCCAAACAATGAGTAATAGCATGAAAAATATCAATAACTTATGTACCGTAAATTTCAATTCTTAGTGGATGTAAGCTGTGTAGTAACGAAAGTTTAAGTTCATAAAAGAGGGCGAGTAACTCGAACACTAAACTGTTACCAACAAAAATTGTCAAACATTTCATTCTTCAGCTTTGAACATAAGTTTACAACTCTTATAGGACAAGAGGAAAAGAAAATGGAAAAAATTATAGCCTCTAATATGAACGGTTAGTTCCTCGTTGAACTGTTACTATCCCTGATCCACTATTTTGTGTCTCTGCTTAGAAATGATAATTGTACTAACACTAATCAATTGATTTTAAGGCTTCCCTAAGACATCCACATCACTTTTGTTAGATGTTTTACTAGTATTATTATCTATTGCATAATGTGTACCCTCTGTTTCTTTGTTTCTGCGCTGATGGACTATTGAAACTTGTATTATTGTCATAACTTGATATCTTCAGTTAGTGCCTACAAACTGCTATGTGTTTTTTAAAAAATAAAGTATACAACATGTTGTTGGCCTGCTTTACAATATGATAGAAAAGTGTTGTTGCACCTGGAGTGTTGCCGACTTAGTTGTTGCTAGCAACTGTTGTTAGGTGTTTAGCTGCTGCTTTACCTGCTAAGCTGTTGCTTTACCTGCTACTTTAGCTATTGCTAATAGATGATGAAGAATAGTAAAGGGTCCTTAGGTGTTTAGCTGCGAGTGTATAATAATAATATGATATTTACAAAATCTTCTTTTGTTAATTATTATATATTTAATAGTAAAATTCATAAAAGTTGAGAATTTATTCAATAGTGACATGTGTTAAAAGAAGAAATATAGCCTTTCGTCGTTACTACTCAACACTAGTGTTCTTTTATGTTTGACTCAAATATATGTTGGGTCAGCAAATGAGAATGAAACGACTACTTGTAAGCGTGATCCTCTATCCTCTCTCAATTCACCTATCACTTGATACGAATCAATCAAGAAGTAAAGAACTAATAAAATCCTTGAGTTGTACTGAACTAGTTACTGGGGACAATATTGTCCAAAAAAGGATAGAACTAAAACTAGCTTTAAGATGACGGCTTTGAGTTATTTGGGAGAATATATTCCATCAAACCACCTTATGTTTCTCTCATTTCTGAAGGCTCCAAAAATAGAAGCAAAGATCATCCACACGGTGTTCTTGATGGTCTTATCAACTTTCCAACGACTCCAACTCACATATGCCTCTATCTAAATCTGAGGTAACCCATCTCAATCCAAAAATGTTGAAAAATAAAATCCAAATGCCAAAATAAACTTATGTAAGTCATTCTGTCCGGAATACTTGTATCCTATTGGAAACTTCCACCTTGGCTAGCAATTCCAGCAAGCCCTCTAACTTCTAGGCTTGAGGGTGTATTCTTAAATGTACATTCCAGATATTGTTGCTCCAGTTTTTTGCAATTGAGAAGACCTTGTCAAGTTCCATATCATATAAACCAGGATAAGATGATGGCTTGGAGTTTTTTGGGACAATATTTTCCATCAAACCACCTCCTGTTTCTCTCATTCTGAAGTCTCCAAAAATAGTAGTAGGGATCATCAACAAGTTGTTCTTGATGGTCTTATCAAATTTCCAACAACTCCCAACTCACATATGCCTCTATCTAAACCTGAGGTAACCCATCTCAATCCAAAAATATTTAAAAATAAGCTCCAAATGCCAAAATAAACTTCAGTAAGTCATTCTGTCCGGAATACTTACATCACTGTTGGAAGCTTCCACCTTGATTAGCAATTCCAGCAAGCCATCTAGCTTCTAGGCTTGAGGGTGTCTTCCTAAATGTACATTCCATATGTTGTTGCTCCAGTTTTTGGCAATTGATAAGACCTTGTCAAGTTCCATATCATATAAACTAGGATAAGATGACGGCTTGGAGTTATTTGGGACAATATTTTCCATTAAACCACCTTATGTTTCTCTCATTTTGTAGTCTCCAAAAATAGCAGCAAGGACCATCAACAAGGTGTTCTTGATGTTCTTATCAACTTTCTAACGACTCCAAGTCACATATGCCCCTATCTAAATCTGAGTTAACCCGTCTCAATAAAAAAAATGTTGAAAAATAAGCTCCAAATTCCAAAATAAACTTTTATAAGTCATTCTGTCCGGAATACTTGCATCACTGTTGGAAGCCTCCCCCTTGGCTAGCAATTCCAGCAAGCCCTCTAACTCCTAGGCTCATTGAGGGTGTCTTCTTAAATGTACATTCCAGATGTTGTTGCTCCAGTTTTTTGCAATTGAGAAGACCTTGTCAAGTTCCATATCATATAAACCAGGATAAGGAGTTTCTACCAAGCCATTTATCTTTCCAAAATTTGACATGCTCTTAATTACTTGAATTGAACCGTACCTTTTGGAGAATTCATTACCCAGCTTAATAATATATTTCCAAAGTCCTACTCCATAGCGAGCATTAGAAATATAAAAAAATTCTTCACAAGGAATAAGGTAAAAAACTACTAATCTTAGCGTTTGAGGATTTGTTATTACTAATGATATATTAGGTATTAAAATTGGAGCCCCTTATGGTAATAACCGAAAGTAAACAGATCAGAGTTAGTAACAAAGGCCTAAAGATCAGGATAAGTCCTAAATGACAATCTACAAATTGTAAAGAGTTTCGATAATCTTAGCAAAGTAAGATAATCTCTGAACCTTTGAGCCTCCTATCTAAAAGAGTGAAACAATTTTAAGATACATATAAAGATAAAATGTAATTCTAAGTCTTTCTTAAGTGATTGATAGTAATTAAATTGACTAGTAATCTTAGCTAGCTAGTTAATGAGTTATTAAAATGATGAATATTTATTGTACTTACAAAAGAGAATAGTGATGCATCAAGTCTCTTAAATCTCTTAGCATTTTTAAAAAATAAATGCATCATCTAAGAATCACACCTTTCTTGATTTATACTATTTTCATGTCATCTTCACTGCACTACTCACTCAGAAACATGTGTTTACTATTCTATATATTATCCATATGTATTTCCATCATCTATCTCAAAAGTTATAACTGAAACATCGCTACAATGTTAAATATCTCTGGATTATATTTCACTTCCCAATAAGACATAATAGTTATTGACTTCTGTAAATATACATGAACAAAGTGTACATTTATAATTGGAGCAATCACTACACAAATAACTAATTAAAAATCACATAATTAGTTTTCTGAAACTTACCTAGAATCTTTTAGAAAGAGGTCTTCTTCAACATTTGAACAATAAATGGTTAGTTCTCACTTATGTTGGTGTATTTATAATATATTTTGTTGAATGAAGATTATGGCACCTAAACTTAGACCCAAAACTCCAAGAAACATACTAGGGACACGGCCCTTTACATTTGAAAGAAACTACAAGTCTATTGCAAATGTCTTAATAAAAGAAACTAGAATATAGAATCCTTATCCTCGACATATAAGGACATACCAAAGCCTTGAGAGAAACTCTAGTCCAAAGCTTCACTAAGGAAAGCACCTCACTTGCCAATACCTACACTTGTAGTAAAACATGGAAAAGAATGGAGTTAGCACAATTAAGTACTAAGTATGATGACTATGCAAAAACATGCAAAAAGGGACATTTATTTGAGGTATATGCTTTTCATGCTATTTTTTATAAAACTTCATAATACATGTATAAGAGACATATTACAAGTCACCATCCAGATATAAGATAATACTCACATAATATACATGCTCAACTAATACAAAACCATATATATCAAGTAAACCATTTCATCATCTAAGACCCTCCATCTAAGGTTATCCTAAGACCCACCTAAGTAAGACATGAAGGGGCCGCCCATACAACCTCTTCACACACACCTAAGTGTTCCTCAAGACTACCAAAGATAAGGACCTTTCCCTTTCAACATAAACCAATAAGTCAACACTCATTCTTAGAGACATTTAAGGAGACATTCATGCATATAGGGGACTTCACATAATAGTCATTAAAGACTTAGGGAACTCACTTTAGTACCTTCAAGGCCTACTCATGCCATGTGTAGATAGCATCCCATACTACTACCTACACGTTATAGAACCTATCAAGTAACTAGAGTGCACATCTCACATGATGGGAATAGTCATTAATCGACATAGACCACACTAGCTAGGCTTGGAATCTGGTGTCATAAGACCCCACACCGTGGAAGGTGTTCTACTTGCCAAGGGTAGAACTAGTAAACCACCCATGTAGGCATACGGTTTAGGGGATATCCAAAGACGTTCATTGTACTCTAACCTCATACTCAGAGAGAGCCACCATATTAACCATATCCACTCGGTGCTTAGCCTTATTTCGCGTAGAGTAATTTCATTCACATGTGAGTACTAGAGAAGGCGCCATCATTGGGCCTACTGACCCATAACACTCTACCAAGAACGGCACCACAAGGATCTACCGATCAAGGTTCATAAAGGGTAGCTCATTCACTTTCTTAGAGAGGGTTTTCTACCATTCCGGTCCACCAAATCTAAGTCTATAATTTCACACAAGAAGGAGGTCATCACCCTTAGGTTTACCCCTTCAAGGCCTTACATTCACATAGGGTCCTAGACTCATCATGAAGGGGCACCATGCTTAGGTCTAACTGACTCAAGTCATAGCCTAGAGTACCTCATTAGTCATTTATAGAAGGGCACCAAATTTCGGTCTACTGATCCTAGACGCTCATTCATTCATTCATTACTCAAGAAATGGATGCCTATGCCTACCAAGTCAAGGGATCACATTCAAGAAGCTTTCATGTAGCAAGGAGAGACAACTAGGTCTAACACATAAAGATACAACACCACCATATAGAGACTCTTCATAGTCTATCATCATCACATATGAATATTAAGAGAGAATGTACTTTCAATCACAACACAACGACATTTTTTACTAGATCACCTTGAGATCACATGAACACATTCACATTGTACATTCATATATACCATAACATAATAATCCTTCAATTTAGCATATAATTCCTTTAAGGTCGTAATCACAATACATACAATAAGTAAACAACTCCACCATAAGTGGATCAAACCATACAAAAGCAAATCCAAATACATCATGAATTAGGTCAACTTACCCTTCTCCAAAGACGTAACCACCATTTATCAATCCTCCAACAATTCATCATATAATGATATAGGTAACAATATAAATCAATAATACAAGTCAATCTAAACACAATTCCATCAATATACAATCATAATTATCAAACCCACTTCATAAGCCAAATTTAGGAATTTCTGAAGGTCATGGGTCCATGGAGTTTTTCACCTTAAAAAATCAATTAAACCATAATATAATCATAATAAATCTTTTGAAACCATTTAATGCAAAAACCCATGAGTTTGAGGAATAATTGGGGTTTTTCATAACTTTTGAAAATCTTGAAAACCATTTTGAGATTTGGCTCTAGGGAGAAAGCTAGCCCTAGATAAAGAGCCACCATACCTTAGTTGATGAATTCCCAAAGAAATTTTACGAAGAAAGCTTTGAATCCAAACCCAAGTTCCCAGTTCTTCTTCTTCCTTAAGTTGAGAGAGAAAACTTTGGAGGTTTTGATTTGGTTATTTGAGAATAATGTGTTAAAGGAAGGTTTTAAGACTTAAAACTAATTATATTAATGATATAAACCATTTAAAATCAACCCCACATGTTAAAAACTTAAAATAAAATTACTTAAAAACCATTCACTTAGGCAGCCCCGTCAGGTCCACGCCCACTTGGACTGGTCGTGAAGGGAACCACTGCTTTTGGTGGTGCCCATGGTCCCCTAGACAGTGTGCATCCCTCAATTGCCAAGCCCTCCAAGGCCAAGGAAAGTTCACGGAAGCTCCCACGATCCGTGGTCAACACCACGAGTCGTGGTGATGCTCGTGTAGTTGGAGGCAGTGACTTGGCTAAGTGGCCTTGCAGGCTTTGCCACCAAGTTACCTTCACGGCCATTTTCACGAGCCGTGGTCATGACCACTGGCCGTGAAGTGGTCTGTGGTCATGGGACAGTAGCTTGGCCAAGGTTGAGCAAGCCTTGCCCTCTTGGTTTAGTCCTTTCTCTCCTTCGCTTGGCACAAGCCTTCACCCTTAACCATCTTACAGAAACACCTTTTTAACATGGAGTCTAACACGTGCCTTAATGTTGACTCACTAAACTCTTTCAACCAAGGCTAGGAACTACCATACACCACTTAGAACACATAAACTCACAAGACTAGTTCCCAAATGTCATGGTCGTCCCTTGACGTTCAACCTCAAAACTCTTCCAACTAGACTTTAAAGGTCAAAACTCAACATTTAGACAAGTTACTAACATCTAAAACACATGAGAAGCTCTAGTTCCTCCTATTTCATTTTTAGGGTTGTTACACTAGAAGGCATGAGTTGCCTTTTAAGCCTATTCTAGAAGTTGAGTTATTTGATGTTTGGGGAATAGATTTCATGGGGCCGTTTGTGAGCTCGTTCGGTAATAAGTACATTTTTGTTGTTGTAGATTATGTTTCTAAATGGGTGGAAGTTGTGGCAGTACCCAACAATGAAGGAAAGAGTGTTGTTCCTTTCTTAAAGCGCTACATATTTGCAAGGTTTAGCACCCCTCGAGCTACTATTAGTGATGGAGGTTCACATTTTTGAAACAGGCTATTTGCATCCACATTGAGCAAATATGGGGTAAAACATAAAGTGGCAACACCATACCATCCTCAAATGAGTGGAAAGGTTGAGGTCTTGAATCAGGATATTAAGAGTATATTGGCTAAGACCGTAAATGCAAATAGGACTGATTAGTCTAGAAATCTAGATGATGCTCTTTGAGCATATCAAATTACTTACAAGACACCAATTGGCATGTTCCAATATGAGCTGGTTTTTGGGAAATCTTGTCGCTTATCGATTGAATTGGGACACAAAGCACTATAGGCATTAAAGGCATTAAATTTAGATTGGGTAAAGGCTTCGAAAGAAAGAGTAGATCAACTGAATGAAATGGATGAATTCAGTTTTAGGGCATATGAAAGTTCAGCCCTCTACAGGGAGAAGATGAAGAAGTGTCATAAGTCTAAAATCCTTAGGAGAGAATTTTGAGTTGGAGATTGGTGTTGCTATACGATTCTGGACTCAGACTCTACCCGAGAAAGCTCAAATTAAAGTGGTTCGATCCATTTAGAGTAACAAGAGTGTTCACAAATGGAGCCATCGAAGTCAAAGGTAAGGAAGGTCCAGCCTTCAAGGTGAATGGGCAACGCTTGAAGTTATATTTTGGAGAATGCCATGAAATTTCAGTTATTGAAGTGGTGTACTTGGAAGATGCTTGAAAGCATTTCCACGTCGTACCATGACGTTAGATAAGGCGCTTCTTGGGAGGCAACCCAATTTTAGTTATTTTGAATAATGAGTGTTGAACATGAAGGTATGGGTGATTCTGCGACGCCAGGACCCTTTCAGCGATTTGCCGAGTGGATTTGGCGATCTCGACTTTAATCGCTTTTGTGGCATCAAGAAGTCAGTTGAGATACTGTAATATTTAGCGATATACTCAAACCACTCGACATGCGAGCCCAACTTTCTCCGCCCTCTACACCATCCTCAAAAGGTCAGAGTCCTAGAACTTTCAGCAAGATTTCACGTACAGTAGGCGATGCACTGATGCTACTCAGCGTACCCAGTCTCATCTGCCTTCTTGCCCCAAATTGGAGTGGTTGCAGTCTGGATATCTCAGCGAGTTGTATGCAGTTTGGTACATCGCCGAATGGTCCGGTGGTCTCTGCAATCCCTCACCAAATTGCTACCTAGTGAAGATTCCTTCTCACCCGACTCTGTTTATTTGAGTGCCAGTACTTCTTCGTTATTTTTATTTTTGTCATATTTTGTTTATTTTGTGTTGTGGTTGTTCTTGATAACATTGAGGACAGTATTGGATGCTTTTGGTGGGGGTGGGGGTAGCCTGCTGTTCTCTCGCAGTTTTAAGTGTCGCTTGTGGTCAATAAATATGACCTGAATAGTGCTCTTAATTGAATGACGTGAGTGTACGGCTATGATGAGGCCAATGAAGTTACATAGGCAATATGTCAACTTTTACCATCTAGTTATGACTAGCCGGTTGTCAAATGAGTCTCTTGTAATGAACATTTCACGCTAGCTAGAAAGTGTGGAGTCCTGTTTGATATTGATACCAATGCCTTGTGTTGTGAGGTTGTTCTGAACATTGTTCTTGATAACACCTAAAACATTCCATGTTTGTCCGATTGATTGAGTGAAAAGAGCAATTCAATTGATCTTAGGCAAGAATTTTGGAGAGTGAGCCAAATTTGACATTATACCTCTTTGGCAAACCTTGTGAGATGTGTTAACCTTGCTTGGCACCTTTTGAGCCTATCCTTTTCTTGAAAGAATCATAAAAAAATGTGACCTCTTTATCCCATCACCTATAACCTTCATGAAGTATTGGTTTGTTCGAATAGCCAACTTAGGCCAAAAGCCTAAGTTGGGGGTGTGGTTAAAGAGAAAGAAAGTCAAGGAACGTGAGTAAAAATTCCTTCTTTCATGGACTGTTTAGAAATCCCCTCTATGTAAAAAAAAAAAGAGAAAGAAAAAGAAAAGAAAGAGACTGAAAAATAGCAAGAATTGTGAAATAAAGTGTGTGAATAGAGTGAAAAATGGGGTATCCGGTGATTTAATAATGGGGTGGAGTTTGAACATGGTTGAGTCATGCCGATGTTCGTCTTTTTGAGTGTGAGAGTTGTATGTGATTTTGGGACTTTAAATTGTTGAAGAATTTTGTGTGAATGTGGAATCAACTTTGTTGTGATGGCATTTGAGTACCTTTATTGAGCTGGATTTGCATTTGAGGCAAGTATTGTGAACTTGAGCATCCTTGATAATGGTGAGTCATAATTTTAATCTTTCAGTGCACAATTAAGCATTGTATGAGTAGTTTGAACCTTGTTTTGTGCATTTATGTTAAATCTTATGCAACACTGTTTTTAGACATCTTTATTGAACTGTTGATCTTAAGTTTTACTTGAGGACAAACAAAAGTTTAAGTTGGGGGTGTTGATGAGTACAAGATTTTGACTCATTTAGAGCCTTGTTGTGATAATATAAGTGTCCTCAAATGCTAAATTTATGCTCTAAACTGATGATAGAGAGTTGATTTTCAGCATTACAGGCTAAGGAGCAAAGCAAGGACACTGCCGAGAAAAAAGAAACCAACAAGCTGAAGAAGTGGAGAAAAGCGATCTTGGTGATCACCAAGACCACTCGACGGTCCGCCGAGTGGCTCTCAGCCCGCCCAATTTTACAGAACACCACCTTTGAGATAAGAGAAATTTGGGCGAAGGGTGTTCCCTAGTGGCGACTCATCGAACGGATCGGCGAGGAAAGGTTGTGTTCGCCGAAATGCACAAGTTTATCAGTGAAGCTGCAAGCAGAAAGGCGAGAAAAAAAAACAAAGGGCGGTTCACTGAATCACTCAGCGAACCCCGACTTAGACCGCCAAAAGTCACAAAACATCATGGATGAAAACGAAGATAAAAGGGCGATGGACAAGGGTGACCGGCGATTTGCCAACTGGTCGGCGAATCCCATTTTTCCTCGCTGATCTGCCCCAAAAAATACCAAAATTTGGATCAGTATAAATTGCCACTCTTTTGAAGAGAGATGATTATTCAGTCATTATGGATACAAAAAGAGAGAACAAAAACAATATTCATGTTGATTTGAAGCATTTTTGTTTGAGATTTTAAGTTGAGTGTTGTAATCGAAAGAAGATTTATCCATTTTAAGATTTTGGAAATCAATACCTTGCTATGGAGCATGTATTATGTATTGAATTTTCTTCTTTTATGATGAATAGTTAAAACCCTATTATTCTTGGGGGTTTGACCATGTGATTAATTGCTTAATTTAGCTAAGTGGGTGTTAGGTATTATCGATTGTAGTGCTAATACGAAGTGGGTCTAATTTATTGTTGTGGTTATATTGCCTTGTTGGATGTTTATTTCAATATGATTTAGTGTTTCTTGCTTGCTTGAGAAAGAGGTGAAAAACCAAGGTGAGAAATTGGCACTCGTAGTGATTGGGTCATGGTGGGTTCAGCCTGAGAGAGTGAATCCCAAGTTCCATTCTACGTATCTAGCTCGAGAGAGTACATGTAGTGAGGTTGTGGGCTGGATTTCATACTTAGCATGTTGAGGTTTGAGGGAACTCAATTGAAATGAGGTAGTTGTTCAAGATAAATTTATCTCATCTAAGGTTTATCCTACTCATGAATATTTAGTAACTTTGGTAATCACCTGACACCCATTAAGTGAGAATGGGTAATTAGTCGGTCATTCCCCTAGTATCTTTTACTTATCTGATTACTCTTGTTAACTATTGTGGTTGTGGTTGCTATCTGATCTAAAACCTCATGTCACCCTTCTAATTTAATAAAAGTTTTTGATAATTCCTATTCCTACAACTATTAAAATCACGGCTATAACTTCATAATTGAATTCGAAACTGAACTACTCCCTATGTTATCGACCCAAACTCACTTGTTGGGTTTATACTAGATTACGATCATCTACACCTAGTATCTGATGAGGTGTAGTTGAAACATTAATCATAATGTGTTCAAACTTTTGGCTCATAGTGTAGCCAATCAGAATAGTCAGCAGGTGCTAATTCCTACTAATACCAATGTTGGGTCGACTAGAGCTAAAGTTTGAGATTTTGTTAGGATGAATCCGCCTGAGTTTTTAGGGTCGCAAGTTGGTGAGGACCCACATAATTTCATTGACGACGTTAAGAAAATATTTGGAGTGATGCAAGTGACTGGTAATGATAGGGTAGAGTTGGCATCCTACCAGCTTAAGGATATGGCTAACATATGGTACACTTAGTGGAAACACAACCGGGGCTACTTTGTCTATTGTAACTCCGTATAAATCAGTAATCTTAGGTGTTAGTCTAGAAACTCTTTCAGAATCCTTCTCAGTCTCTACTCCAGTTGGTGACCCAGTTATAGCTAGACGGGTATATAGAAACTGCTATATCACAGTCTCTTAGAAAGTCACCTTAGTAGATCTTGTAGAGTTAGAAATGGTAGATTTCAATATCATTCTAGGCATGGATTGGTTACATTCCTCTTATGCCTCAGTCGATTGTAAAACTAGGATCGTTTGGTTTAAGTTTCCAATGAGCCAGTCTTAAATGGAAGGGTAGTAGCTCAGTGCCTATAGGTCGAATTATCTCTTACCTTAAGGACAGAAAGGTGATCTAAAGGGTGATATAGGACATATTGAGGAAAAAGGGAAGTAATTAGGAAAAGATTTTCATCCGCTTACTCGCCTAGGAGTTAGTCTTACGGACACATCAGATAGTGGTGTGATAGTCCAGAATAGATCAGAACCTTTATTGGTAGCGGAGGTTAAGGGAAAACAGTACAGTGATCCTATATTATTTTAGTCGGAAGGTGCAGTTCAACAGTAGAAAGTAGTGGTTTTTCTCCCTAGGGGGAGATGGTCGCTTATGTGTTCCTAAGGTGGATGAGTAGTTGAAGTAGCAATGAAGGCTAAGTATCCTCATCTCCTTCTTTCCGATTCCGTTTCAGCTTGAGATAATAGTTTCCTCTCTAGTCTCTCACTTTACTCGTGCTTAAATTCCATTTTAGTGTGTTGTTCCTTCAGTTTTTCTTGCATTTTCAGCTTATTTACATGATCTTGGAACCCAGTTCAGTATGATATCAGTTTCTAGTATTTAGTGGTAGGGATTACAACTTCTTCCCTCCATACTTAGCTTGTTTAGACTTCATTCGAGAACGAATATTCCCAATGGGGAGATATTGTAACACCTCGGATTTGAGAAAATAGAAAAATAATTGTAGCTCTCCAGACCTGGTGCAAGAATCACGGAATCCACCAACTGTCCATGGTCTGACACACGGTCCGTAGGTGGGGTCCATCGTTGAACACCAAATATTTATGGTATCTTATCCCACCCACAATCGACCAGTATGGTCTGTGATTGGACCTATGGACTGTAGGTCTGACCGTAGGTGAGGGTCAGTAGCCGGTTAGAGAGAAATTATTGTTTGGTCAACTTAAAATTGTCATAACCCTTAGCAAAAAATGAATTAGGTGGCCCATGACCTACCCAATGATAGATAATTAAATCCTCTTTCCAATGCCACCAAGTTAGCTAAAATTGCATCTCTAAATAAAACGTTATGCTCGTTTAGTGAAGCCCTGTCAGGCAGATCATGAACGATGAATCCAAACGACGGCCGGTAGGTCAAACAACGGACCGTCGTTCCCTCCGTTGATGGGCTTCGCCAAAATTAATTCAGGGTTGTTTTGGTCCTTTCCCATATGCGTTGGGCACTTAAACTTCGTCGTTTTATGCCTAAACTATGTCATTTTACTCAGTTTAAGCCTAATAACTTAGTCAGACATGCCCAAAACCTTTATTCACTAAAAATTCATCATACCTAGATCAAAAGACTACAAATGAGGCGACCCAAACCCTTCCAAGAACACAACAGGTTTTCTGCCGTTCCAGCCTCGAAATCGAAGGATTTCTCCATAGATTTTGTCACCAGGTATGTGGGATTTCACTAGTGGATTCCTTTAGTCCATTAGGTCCCTACAATTCTGTCAGATTCTTGATTCCTATATCTTGCTTAGACCTAGGTTTTCTAAAACCATAGATATTAGTTGCGATTTAGCTGTTAGAATATTCCTAATCAGATTATCATGTTTTTGTGGAATCGTTGCTTAGTTCTTTGCAGGAAACTCAGAACCCTAGTTTGAGGTCCGTAAAAGTGGTCGTGAAGGTGCCTTAGTATTGTAGGTGCTTGGAAAGTGGGAGGAGACACTGTTCAAGGGACCACGGGCACTACCATGGGCCGTGGTGCCCTTGACGGTCCGTACAAGTGGGCGTGACCACTGGACGGGGCTGCCTAGTTTAGGGGTTTTTAAGTAAATTCCCATTCAACTTATGTTAAGTGGGGGTCATTTTGTAAGGGTTTTATACACACATATATATACTTTTAAGTTATTAGCCCCTAAGTTTAAGTCACTTTACACTAGACCCAAATCAATACCCCAAATCACTCCTCTCTCAAATATTTCTCTCTCTAAGAAGAATGTCTATTGAAGAAGAAGCTAGGGTTGAAGCTAAGGTCAAGAACAAAGGCTCCATTTCTTAAGGTTTGTGCTAGGGCATTGATCGTGGTACGTTTAATTTTTCATCTATGGGTTCTTCCACCCATAGAGTCCCCTAGAATTTCCCCTAATTTGTGAAGAAGAACCCTAATCAAGCTAGGGTTAATTCCAATGTATGGGTTTTAGGTGGGTATGATTCCAAATGGTTGGATACTACTCATATATGCCTATTTAGTGTTGATTCATTATGTTATTATGAAGAATTTAAGTGAGTTCCTTGATTAACCCTAATTTTCAAAGTATGTGGGTTTATGTCTTTTAATAAGGAATTGATGTTTCTTGATAGATCTTTTAGAATTGTCACCATGTATACAACTTATTCAAGAATAGAAATATGAAATCGTGAATTGAACTAGATTTATGCATGTATGCTAGAACATGAATTGAAATGATTAGAATTGGGACTTTTTGATGAATTATGCTTAGAATTGCCTATGACTAAGGCTTAGGGCTAATATGTCTTGTGATCTAGACTAGTATGATGATTGTGGAGTAAAGCTTGAATGTAGGGCTTGAAGTCATAATGTTGATCATTAGGGCTTAAAGAGTAAGTCTAATATGATGAACTAGCTTGCATAGAATTAATATACAACATAGATAGAGTTATGGTGGAAGGCTTTCACCCACATGACGTACCTAGAACTATATGAATGCTTTTATGTAGAATGTGAAAGGATCTTCTCATATAGAATGATTGTAGATTGAAAGGCTAATCACCTAAAATTAATCATGCTTGTTAGAATAGAATAGCTTGAAGTTGACTCTTGTGATTCCTTCATGTGTAGTTGACTTATGTAGCTTGGAATTGAGGAATTATGCTCCCCTAAGGTTAGCTTGAACTAGCATTGGTAGGATGCTCTTCATGGTAGCTTGCATTAGTATAGGCATGGTAGCCTAGGATTGAGGATCTACACTCTCCTAAGGGTATCTTGAACTAGCATTGTTAGAATGCCTTCATGGTAGCTTGTCTTGGTTAGTCCAAGACCATTTCACGGTAGGTTAGGATTGAGACACCATACTCTCCTAAGGATAGCTTAGGGTTGAGGATTCATACTCCCCTAAGGGTAGCTTGCATCATATTGAATGTTTGCATGGTAGCTAGGTTGGAATACTTGTATCCTTCCTTGGATAGCTTGGATTGCATGATAGGGTGTTTTCCATGGTAGTTAGGTCTAGCCTAGTAGTGTGTTACTCTTTGATAGACTAAAATGATAAGTAGTTAGCATTGAGTAAGTTAGCCTAAAGAAGTACTTAGTGTGAATGGTAGTATGGGATGCCATTCATACATGGCACAAGTATGACTTGAAACTAGTTATGAAGTGTCCTCTTATGTGAATGTATGCTTAGCTTGGGTTGTTGCTTTAGTTGCCTTCAATGATATGATTGGCTTAAGTTGATAGTTCCTTGTCAATATGAAGTAGGCCAATAGTGACACCTAGAAATGGTAAATATGAATATGGTGACTTCAAGGACATGCTTAGTATGTGTGGTATTATGAGATGCCCCACGTGCATTGCACAAGTGTGCCTTGAGGTTACTTAGGAGTATAATGCTCTTATGACATGAAAACATAGGTCTTGACTATGAAGGTGGACTATGACCAAGAATGATCGAAGAGAGGTACTTAGCTTGGATAGTATTATGGGATGTTATCTTTGCCTTGCACAAGTATGCTTGGAGGTGGCTTGTGAAGTAGTCCTCTTTAATAATAAAGACTAATGGTTGAAGTATGAAATTATGAATGTCTTATGTTGACTTGAGATGATATGATGCTTATGTTGGAGTTTATGCTATGAATATGTTATTTTCTCTTATGCTTATGTCTTATGTTGACTAACCATTTTAGATGCTTTATGATGTTGTACTAGCTTTCATACTTGGTACATTTTGTACTAACACATATTGCCTACATTCTAATCAAATGTAAGGTGTTGGAGATTGCGTTTCTTTGGAGGCTAGGTTTCTAAGGCGCTAGAAAACTTGAAGAATTGGTGAGTCCTCATAGCTTCGAGGGAAAACCCACTATGTTCCTTTTATTCCATTTCTTATGTTTTAGACTTTTTATGGGCTGCATCCCAAAACTTTTATTCATGTTATTTATAGATTGTTTGAGACAAAGACTTAGTAAAGACTTCCACTTGCTTATGAAAATGTTTTAGACTGTTTGAAAGAAAGTTTTTAATTTTCCCTACTTTTCTATGATCTTATGTTATCATGATGCTAAGAGCTTGTATGAGACCCCTTCGGGTCAAGTACGCCATGTTACATCTAGGGGTGCTCCTGGGTCGTGACAATGAGTTCCTAGAAGTGTTTCCCAATGATCTTCCTAGTAATCCTCTTGAAAAGGAGATAGAATTTAGTATTGACCTTCTTCCAGATACGCAACCTTAATCTAATCCTCCATATTGTAGGGCTCCGGTAGAATGTAAGAAGTTAAAGGATAAGTTGAAAGACTTGTTTGATAAGGGTTTCATTGTACCGAGTATCTCTCCATGGGGTGCTTCGGTGTTGTTTGTCCGAAAGAAGGATGGTTCACTTCATATGTGTATTAACTACCAACAATTTAACAAGGTCACAATACATAATGAGTATCCTATTCCAAGGATCAATGAGTTGTTTGATTAACTTCAAGGTATGAGTTTCTTCTCAAAGATTGATCTTTGATCAGGGTTTTATCAGCTGAAAGAAAGCAAAAGTGACATTCTGAAGATGGCCTTTCGAACTCAATATGGCTACTATGAATTCTTGGTAATGTTATTTGGGTTGACTAATGCCCTAGTGGCATTCATGGATCTAATGTGAATAGGCTGTTCAAACAATATCTTGACATTTTTGTGATTCCGTTTATTAATGATATTTTGATTTACTCATGCAAGGAAGATGAGCATGTTGATCATCTAAGAATTTTATTGCAAATCCTCAAGGATCGTCAATTGTTTCCTAAGTTTAACAAGTGTGAGTTTTGGTTGAGGTCTGTTGCATTCCTTAGGCATATTGTATCTAGTGCAGATATCAAGGTTGACTCTTAGAAGACTGAGGCAGTTAAGAACTGGCCTAGACCTCTTTACCTTTAATATTTTGGAGTTTCTTAGATTTAGCTGATTATTATGGAATGTTTGTGGAAGGATTTTCCTCTATTGCTTCGCCTTTGACTACATTGACTTAGAAGAAGGTAAAATTTCAATGGTCGGAAGCTTTTGAGAAAATTTTCCAAGAGATGAAAGATAGACTCACTTCAGCCCAATTTTGACATTATCGGAAGTATCAAATTGTTTTGTGGTTTATTGTGTTGCTTTGTGGATTTTGGTCTTGGTTTTATTTTGATGCAACTTGGGAAATTTGTTGCTTATGATTTAAGACAATTGAAGGTGCATGAAAAGAACTATCCGACTCATGATTCAGACTAGAGGCGGTAGTGTTTTCTTTGAAGAATTAGAGACACTATCATTATGGTATTCATGTGGATGTGTTCACTGATCATAAGAGTTTGCAATATGTGTTTAAGTAAAAATATTTGAATCTTCACCAAAGGAGATAGCTTGAATTGTTGATGAATTATGATTTGAGTATCATTTATCATCCTAGTAAGAAAAACGTGGTTGACAATGCTCATAGCCACCGATTGTTGATGTGTAGTGCTGCTCACATGGACGATGGTAAGATAGAGTTAGTTTGTGATTTCCATAGACTAGCCTGATTGGGTCTTCACTTGGTCGATTCTGAGGATCGTAGTGTGTTGCTTCCAAATACACAGGCAAGTGTAGGTGGTCACAAAAGTAATAAATGGATCTTTTAGTGTAACACCTCGGATTTGAAAAGAAGAAATTTTAGGTTTTCCGAAACTGGTGTCTGCAGTGATGGGACAATTGATGGATCGTAGGTTGACCAATGGGCCGTAGGTGGAAAGTCCAAAGATTTTTCAAATTTCAAGTCCCAATACCTTTTTTTTATGGTTCACCAGGACGGTATGTTGTTCAAGGTACGAGTCGTAGGTAGGTCTCGTAGTTGAGTCCAAGACTTAGTGAAATTTTAGGGTCAAAGTTGGGACTTATGGCTGGCATATACGGTCAGTAAGTTGACCAATGGACCGTACATTGTATACATCAACGAGGGTCCAAAAGAATAGTCCCAGAACCCTACCCACAATTAGATAGGACAGTCTGTGGTTGGATTTACGGAGGGTAAGTCCAACTTATGGTGGAGGCCCGACGGTTATTTTAAGGATTTCTTAGGCTTTTCCCTAATCGTTTTAATCTTATACTGCTTCATTTTACCTTCTACCCTAAGCCTTTTATAATGATTTTTAAACCCCAAAATCACCCAATTCTATTCACTCTCCTAAATTCCTAAAAAAAGTTGATCAAGTTCATTCTCTCAAATATTTCTCTGTCTAAGGAAGAATAAGAAGAAGAGCTAGGGTTTCCCTCACTCAATTCCCACCATAGCTTTTGGGATTTGAACTCAAATTTATGATAGTCTTCACCTATGGGGCTCTTTCCTCCATATATGAATTGAAGAAATTACATGTTTTAGGTTAAATCCCCCATGAACCCCTGCATGACCCGTGCTTTCTAGACCATGATGATATGAGGTGGGTTTTGAACTACGAAAGATGACTTTATGAAGATATGCATGTTTCTTTATGAAATTGATGAAAATGGTTTAAGGTTACTTTGAAAGTGAAGCATCACTATTGTTGTTGTTGTTGTGAAAGGATTTCTCTCCTACTACTGAATACATGAATGTGAAAGGGGTTTTCTTACATAAACGATTCTTAGAGTTGAAAGGCTTTCTCAACTAAACTTTGAATCAAGATTTAGGAGTTAACTAATGAACTCTAGCTTGGGTTGGCTACTTGATGTGTCCTTCCATGGAAATAAGATGAGTTAAGACTAATGACTTTTTCGTAGGATTTATGCTTAACATAGAGAGTATATTGAGATGGAAGCTCTCCCGTACTTGAGGTCGGGTTTCTAGTAGAAATCTCCCTATCCCATACCTATGTGCATCCATAGGTTTGTCTTAGATAAACATTAGCTAGTGGATCAACTTATGCTAAAAGTTTATGGTTCGTATCTTGGCAAGTAAGGGCATCTCTTTTTGGTGTGGGATAGACATCAGATTCCATGTTATAGCTCACATGGTCTATATATGGGTTAATGGCTACTTCCCACAATAATGAACTAAGGTTACTTTTAGAAGTATCTCACATATGTTTTAAAGATGATTTAACTAGCATTGACCATGATCTCAATTCATGTTTTCTAACCTTTTATCTCATGGTTTAAGCTTGGTCATTGCATGTCATGAAAAGTCCTTTTAGAATGATTCTATAACTGTTATGCATTACTATAACACTTGCTACATTATATGTACTAGCAAATATTCTTGCCTACATTGTTTATCTAATGTAGGATCCGATGCTCCTACCTCCCATACTCGTGGCTAGTTGTTACAAATATAGCTTATGGAGATTTGTGAGTCCTCATGTTTCGAGAACCAAGACTCTTTATTTCTTTATGTCTTTTCTTTCTGATGTTGTATGTGATGTATGGGTTATGTCGCAATCACTATTTGATGTAATAGATGGCTTTGATACTATGTTAGACTTTCGCTATATTTTAGCAAACTCTCGATATAAAACTATCATTTGGACTCTTTAAATTCTATTATCTTGTATGATGTATGCTAAGTGGCTTGTGTAGGGCCTCTTAGGGTCCTATACACCATGTGACGTCTAGTGTGTTCTTTGGGTTGTGACAAACTTGGTATTCACAGTGCAAGATTTTTTAGACTTTACTTTAACTAACAATTATATTCAATTAGTCAAATTATTTCCAGAAACAAGTAATTAAAGGGGGGTTGTGTTTGTGTAAAACAAATAGTAAGAACTTAATAAGTAATCAATAATCAAACTCAACTTTGGTTGTTATCAAGATAAGAGAAATAACTAGGGTGTGTGTGTTCCCCACAATCTCATAACGCAGTAATCCTAGTCATAGCAATCCTTTTCTAGTGTATTACATGCAAAGTGATAAGTTAGGTATCTCTAAATCCTTGGTCCGGCATCTAGAGAATTTCACCCCGCACCTTGGTCCGGCTACGTGTGTATAATTTACTAACCCTTACCTTTACCTCATATTAGACATCATAATCGATGTTTGGCTTAGTTATTACTTCGCACCAATCGACACTAGCCTATTAGATAGTATCACACTAAATCTATGTTGATAATTCTTTTCTTGTTAATTACCTCCTTGGTCCGGCAAGTAGTAACAAGGCGAGTTCTAACGTTGGCCACCGTTAAAAAGACTTCTAAACGAAAGAACTATCAATGCATGCAAGACACTATTCAAGAATTGCTTAGTTACTATTCATACTTTGTTAATCGCTCATGGATCCCACAACCCTAGTTATGAAGTTTAGTTACCCATAATAGCAAGAACACAATTCATAATATTAGATGAAGAAATCATGAACTTACGTAAAGAGAATAACAAACCCAGAAATTTAACTTGAATTGCAAAGCCAAAAATCTTCAAAACGAACTTGGGAAATCAATAATTGCTAGAGTTGCAAACTAATCTCCAAAGTTACAAAGTAAAACTAGAATAATAATGTCTAACCCCCAAAAACGAGGTTTACAAGCCCTATTTATAGAAAACAACTCCTAAATAAAAAGGGAAACGAATTAAGGAAAGTTCTGTTCAGGTACGCGTCTTCAATCCACGAGACTGACTTACGGACCGTCGATGGATCTACGGTCCGTAAGTCCCTTCCGTCAATCAGGACTTAGAAAATATTTCAGCTTCCAAAAATAAGCTTCTCTGAAGAAAACGATGGACCAACAGTACGGACCGTAGATAGATCTACGGTCCGTCAATCCC
>NW_006239152.1:121806-124934 GCF_000226075.1 Solanum tuberosum | reverse complement strand
CGAGTTCTAAAAGCAGTTTTAGGAATATCTGTCTCTCTAACACACAGTTGGTGATATCCAGACCTTACATCAAATTTGAGAATACTTTAGCACCTTTAAGTTGGTCAAACAAATCATCAATTCTTGGTAGTGGATATTTATTCTTGATTGTTATTTTGTTCAATTGTCTATAGTCAATACAAAGCCTAAGAGTGCCATCTTTCTTCTTTACGAATAAAACAGGGGCTCCCCAAGGAGAAACACTAGGTCGAATAAAACCTTTCTCAAGAAGTTCTTGCAGTTGAGATTTCAATTCTCTTAATTCTGCTGGAGCCATTCTCTAAGGGGTGATCGAAATAGAAGTAGATCCAGGAATAAGCTCGATTGGAAATTCAGCCTCTCTTTTTGGGGGAAATCCCGGAAGGTTTTCTGGAAATACTTCTGGAAAATCACATACAGCAGGTATGTCCTTGATACAAGAACTCTTCAATTGTGAATCAACTATGTGAGCAAGGTATGTCCCACAACCTTGACGCATCAACTTTCTTGCCAAGGCCGCAGAAATAAAACTAGATGTCACTGATCTTTCACCTTGTACAATGATGTGTGAAAATGTAGGATCTTTAAAAGTCACATGCTTAGACCTACAATCTACCACTGCATGATATTTATAAAGCCAATCCATCCCAATAATAACATCAAAATCCTTGAAGGGCATTTCAATCAAATCAGTAGGGAAGACTAGGTTTTGAATCACAAAGGGACAATCTTGGTAAACTTGATTACACACAACTTGATAACCCAAAGGACTTTCAACCAGAACATCGTAGTTAAGTCTCGCAGATTTCACATTTTCAGGAAGAACAAGTGATGAACAAATATAGGAATGTGTAGAACCATGATCAAATAATGTAAACACACATACGCCAAATAAGTGAAATTTACCGACAACCACGTCTTGTCCATCTTGATCATCCCTCTGCCTCATAGCATAAGCGCGTGCAGTAGCCCTTTGCCCACTAGCTTGATTTGCTCCACTTGTACCTGCTGCCTGGGTGTTATTAGGTCTTGCACCTCGATTAGTTTGAGGAGGATTGACAGGAGGCTTATGAACTGAGCCTTCAGTTCTCAACGATGGAGCATTATTAGGATTAGGACAATCCTTCACTTTATGATCAAAGCTCCCATAATTGAAACATGCACCAGAAGCTCTCCTGCAAGTACCATAATGATTTTTCCCACATTGTGGAGAAGTGGGAACGCGAGGCTTGCCTTGGCCATAATTTGGAGTGCTAGCTGTAGAAAATTCTAATTTTGCCTTTGTTGAGGTGGCCTGTTATCACTACCAGCCTTAGAATTATCAAACCTTCCCCTTTTGGATGGACCCCCAAAATCTGGTCTAGGCTTTCGGAATCTATTTTCATTTCTACTAGCTTCTTTTTTATCAAGTCGTTCCCAAGTAAAAGCAGCAGACACTAACTTACAAAATTTCTCATGTTGCAGGATCGCCACATTCTTCCTAATGGAATCATTTAAACCGTCTTCAAACTTCCTGCACTTGTCTTTTTCCTATTTAATAATACCACCAGCATAGCGCGAGAGCCTTAGAAACTTCTGTTCGTATTCAGCAATAGACATGCCTCGTTGCCTTAGATTCAAAAACTCCTTTTTTTTGCATCACAATGAGCAAGTGGGACATACTTCATACGAAATTCCTTAAGAAAATCATCCCAAGTAAGAACAAGAAGTTTTACCTTGGCATTCGGAACACTTACCCACCAATCATAAGCATGCTTTTGTAATAGTGAAATAGCATACTTAAATTTTGCAACATCTGAACACTCTAACTGCTCAAATACCCTCTCCATGCGATCAAGCCATTGTTCAGCATCAGTGGGATCAACAGTGCCTTCAACCTCCACTCCACCCATTTTCCTCATTTTCTCAAAGTTAATCCAGTGGGGATCATGCATCGATTCAGCCATTTGTTGAAAATGAGGATTCATGGTTTGAGTACCATGACTCATGTGAGGATGTGGACCAGCTCTTACACCCTAATGGTTTCCCACTTCAGAACCACTAGTGTGGGGAACATACTGATTCGAGATATGTTCTCCAACCCCTTCCAGTGCATGAGGTTGGGAAACAGAGGCACCCGAACCTTCACGAGCAGCTTTCATAGGTCGGTCAGAAGAAGTGGCCATGACTTAATTCCTTCAAAAGGAAAGATCACATTGCATTAGGGATATGTATTTGATGTATATGCACTCTACATGCGATAAAAACATTATAAACCATGTAATTAACCAAATAATACAAATAGAACCTTTTCCGAAAGTGAACAAGTATACAAGTAATTCAAATCAAAATTCGTAGAACCACAAACCTAGGCTATGATACCAACACTTGAAGCGATTCTTTTTAAAGAGACTTAACTTATACTTGCGACACTCAAAAGCGATTAACGAAGGCATACTGATTATAATCTAGTAGAAGGATTAGATGCATAATGACCTCCGAAAAGTAATTTAAGAAAATAACCGATGAGCTTATCATGTATATATATTATCCTCACACTCCAGGATGAAATAACAAGAATATTACAAGCTTCCAAGTATCGAAATCAGCCTGCTCATGCTTCACACAAACATTCGAAAGTAATAGTAGATTTAGGATATTACAGGACTTGGGTTTACACACACCAAAAAGAACAAAACATATAGCCATATTTATATTACAACTCATGGTGACATGATCAAATCAGCCCTCAAAATCCCATGTAAATATACAACACATAGAATATGTACAAGTCCCAAGGTTTATAAAAATATAGATGCCTATATGCAGATGTGATCTTCCTTAAGGCTCTCAAAACATCCATCTCCAATGGCCAGCTTCAAGCATCATCTCGAACATCCCCGATGATAGAAATAACTATCGCTAAGCACATAGCTTAGTGGTGTAAAAACTAAAGGTTTGGAGCCCTCAAATTCAGCAAGTTATCATTCTCAAGTCAAGGGCAGCATAATTGAACATAATAAATAAATCAAGTAAACAATATATAAAGAGTATCAGGTTGTATATTTAAAGATCCAAATGTCAAGAACGCTCATGGCACAGTTTTCCAAGAGATTCAACAACAAGGCTCG
>NW_006239152.1:94629-121252 GCF_000226075.1 Solanum tuberosum | reverse complement strand
ACCTAATAAAAGCACTTCATGTGGCAACTTAGATTTGAAACAGAAAACGGCCAAAATCGTATTTATATCCTTCGTAAAAGATGTAGGTACATCTCTTAAGCTTACAAATAATCAATAATAACCACAAAATATGTTTTGTACAAAAACATATAATCAAAACACTAACAGTTGAACATATAGGATTTCAAATTCCAGAATCTGGACAGAACATGGCATATGTTGTGTCCCTTATTTCGTAGTCATAAAAGCTAAATTAGAGTTTACCAGAAACAGAAGAGTTGTAGATATAGGAATCAGCTTTCCCAGTCATATTTATTCACCGAAAAAAGGAGTTATACAGAACGAGAAATTCTAAAAGTACTAAACACTACTCAGCTAAAACAAACAAGTTTTGATTACTCACCAAAAGGTAGGATGTCTCGACTTCCAGCTAGAAGGACCATGGTTTTCTCTTGTAATTTTGATGAACAACAGGTTAGAAAATATTCTTAGGTTCTTGGACTTCAGTTCCAAATGAAAATCACAAGAGGAGGTGTGATAATATAGTCTTAAGAGTGATGCTTAGTCACATATACAACTGTCACTAAAGGGTGCTGCCCCAAATTATTGTGTGCTGCCCAAAATGTATACATATACACCTATATGTATATAATTGATACCAACACTTTCAATTCATATGAAATTTTAATTAGAAAAATTACGTAAATACCCCCATTCAATACCTTAAATTACGAGCACAATTTATTTTAAGCAAGGTTGCAAATATCACAAAATTTTAAGTTCCCAAAATAAGAGTAAAACATATAGTAGTAATTAAGAAATGATGCAGCGACATGCAAGAGTTGGTCTAGTATTTTAGGGGTGTTACACTACTAGACGTGGCTTATTAGATATCATCCTAGAATCATTCTAAACCTTGTGCTCTGATTACCAAGTTTGTCACGACCCAGGGGTAAACCCTAGATGTAACATGGCATACTTGACCCCGAAGGGGTCTCATACAAGCCCTTAGCATATCATAACATAAGCTAATATAAAATGATGTGGAAATTTTAAAACTTTTCTTTACAATTGAAGTCTTTTATAAAAGCAAGTGGAAGTCTAAAATTGTCTCAATATAGCCATCTATTACAATAGTTCAAATGAAAATGGACACATCACATACAAACATAGTCCGGAAGTAAAAACTACTAGAAATGAAACTCAAGTGAAACTCAAGTGAAACTCTCGTCCTTGAATCATGAGGGCTCACCACAAGAAAGGAGAATAGTCGAATATAAGCTTGAACCAAATGATAACCACCTTAAGAACCGGACCCTACACTTGGGGGAAAATGTAGAAAAATATGGGTTTGTGCAAAAATACACTAAGTGTGATAGCCATGCATAAAAACCTTGAAAACATGCTAAAAGTGACATTTTAGTTGAATGCATGCACTATGCTAAGTTAAACCATTATTTTGAAGGTAGTGTAAAAACACAAGTCACGAGCATAAGAGACATCATAATAAGACATAGGCTATAACATGGTAGGCAATAGTCATAACTAGTGAGAATAAGAGACATCATCATAGAGATAGGCATAACCAATGCAATTTAGTTCAACATAACATAAGAGAAACATTTCATGAGCCACCTCAAGGAAGCTTGTGCAATGCATGGATAAGATCCCATAATCCCACCCATGCTAAGTAAGTCACTTTAGGTCCTCATTCATGTTCACCATCTTTTGGTCTCATTCTTAGCTTATTTCTCATAGACAAGGGAACATCCACCTTTAGTCACTCATATTAAGGAAAGCAACTCATGATAACAATCCAAGCTAAACATACATCATTACAAGTAGTCTTCACATCAAATGCACTTTCCATGTAGTCATAAGCATATTCATTTCATACATCATCATATAAGAGGAACACACCATAACTACCCTCAAAGCCTACTTGTGCAATGCATAATTCTCACAATCATTCATAATTCTCATACTTTCACTCTTCAACAATCCAAGATCCTATTCAATCAACACATCTATAAGTACTACATTAGACATCAATAATAACATGATTCAAATAATCAATTCACCACATTCACAATTCTATCATATTCTACTTGCATCAATCAATACCCACACCTTGAGATCCAATTTGGAAAAATAGGGAAATTCATGGATTCATGGGGAATTCAACATAAAACCATATAAAATCATCATTATATTGATAATAAAGCATAATCCAATCATTAAAAATGAATTTGAAAGGAGTTCATGTGATTGAAATCAAACCCTAACTTTTGGAATTTCTAGGTTTGAAATTGGGGGTTTTGAAGGGGCTCCATGGATGATGTCTATTCATGGATGAAGAGGTACCATACCTTGGTGAAGAGTCCCTATGAAATTGAGTAGAAAATATTGATCCTTCAACCCTATCTTCACTTTTCTTCTTCTTCTTCCTTGGAGTTCTAGAGAGAGAGTTTTGGGGGGAAATTGGTTTTGATTTGTGATTTTGGAATTGTGATTTGGATGACTTAATTTTGGGACTTAAAAATCTTATATAGTTAGTTTAATTTAGTGTAAAATGGCACCACTTAATATTTAATTAAAAAGGAAAACTCCAAAAGACCCCTAAAGTCAACTGCCAAAAGGCAGTTTCAGTGACCACCCACGACCCCACTGCCACGGTCCGTGAGTGGACTCACGTGGCGTGCTGGTGGTCCGTGGGTTGGGTTCTGCAGCCTATTTTCTGGAGCCTTCACCCACGACCCCCTCCCATGGGACCTGGGTCCACCTACTGGTCGTGGGTCCCCTCTTGTGGGTGGATTGTTTTAGGCCATCTTTTTGGGTCCTCCTCAAGGACCCATGATTGGTCCTTGGGGTGTCGTACATTGACGTTTAAACCCAAAAACATATATATTGAGTACCGGGAGTTATTTACGACTCTAACCCTTACGTTAGGATCTATTTTAGTCTACTAGTTTCCGGAATGTTACACCATTGGTCGTGGTGGTGGTCGGGTGAGGCAGTGCTTGGGAAGCTTGGACAGCCTTGGTCCCTTCCCCTTGGCCCTTTCCCTCATCCTTGGCTTAAACCGTCACACTAAACCCTAGTTTAACCTACTAGTTTTTGGAGTGTTACTGTATGTCTATTCACAGTTTATTATCAGATATTAATAGGAACATTTATTTGTTTACTAAGTATCCTTGGCTAAATAATGTTCCTAAGAGCTGGCCTTTCATAGTTCAATATTTAGAGGAGTACACACCAATTCTTGTCACAAAAATTTTTACTTGGATTACCCCAAACAAGGGAATGTTCAAATGTAATTCGGATGGGCCATGTAAAGGGAACTCGGGGCCTATGTCCAGTGCTTTTTGTGTGAGGAATGATAGTGGAGAGTTTGTGTATGTTGAGACAAGAACAACAGGGGAAGGTTCGGTAATTGAAGCTAAAGTAATAGCAATGAGAATGGGGTTTGAATTCTGTGTAGCTCATAGTTTTCTGCCAATTACTTTGGAAACAAATTCGTTAGCTCTTAAAAATATAATTGATACCATAACGATGGAGGTGAAGAATATCAGTTCACTAAGAGAGAAGGTCCCCAATCTGGTGGAGGTGACTCACGTTTTAAAATAAGGGAACAAAGTCGCAGATTTTTTTGCTAACATAGGTATTTCTTTTGCCGGAACAAATCATGTTAAATACACTAACATTGAACAGGTACCAAATGAAGGAAGAATAATCTTGCGAATAGAAAAATTACAAATTCCAAATTTGCGCATAAGGAAATATCAGAACAGGTTTTGTAGAACTAGAACAACAAACAATAGATGAAGACATTTCACAAGGCGAACATGATAGACGTTAATAAAGAAAAGTTAATCGATGGAGGAATAGCAACATACAACAATTTCCACAATATCTTAATTCATAGATATGATATGTTTATCCCTAAACAATGGTATTAGATCCTTTCGGAACTCAATCTGTTAAGCGATGAATTGAATCAAATCGTATGAAGTTTCCAATTGAATAAGAGGATAAAGGGTGTAGTGGTACTCACTGATACACGGTCATTTTGTCTTTACGAAGTTACATTGAAGGAGCCTTCACTGAGCTAGAGCCATGGCGCTTGTGAGAGTTTTAAGCATCCCCCGTGACTTGTACTCATGCTAGCTTTCTCTTGGACCAAAATGTGACTAATATTTCGAGTTCTCTACTGGCCATTAACCTCTGTTCTCCCCCACATCAGAGCTCTTTTTTCTCTATGAAAAAGATGAAGTTGCAATGAGAAAGGTAGTGCACTTTCCTTTTCCAGTCCCCTGATCTTGGCTGATTAGGTTGTTTTTTTCCTTCTTTTTTCCGGGTTTGGGCTGTTGTTGGGCCTGGACCCTTTAGTTTCTTGTGTAATTATTTTGGTTTTATCAATAATATGGCCTTCAAGGCCTGGTTTATTTTTAAAAAAAAAAAACATACCCCTACATGGATTTTTAAAAAATTAAATTAAAATATTCACTTCCATCATATGAAAAGGTATATGTGAGTCATTTTTGTAACGATAAAGATATATATGAATCATTTTTGTAACGACAAAGATATATATGAGTCATTTTTGTAACGATAGGGGTATATGTGAACAACTTTTGTAATGGTAGAAATATATGTGAACTATTTTGTAACAGTAGTAGGGGTATATGAGAACCATTTTTGTAATGAGGGATATATCATGCCTAAATAATAAAGTGCAAGGGTATATCAAGCTCTTTTCCCATTATGTATTTTAAGAAAAAAATACTACAAAATGAAAACATGATAGCAAAAAATATAATATCATTACACCAATAATAAAAACACATGAATAATAACAAAAATATTTTTAAAGCAATAAATTTAATTGCAAAGGTGTGAAATCTTTTATTGCATGGGACTTCCAATTTACACCCGAGCTTTTGCCTCAAATTTTAAAGCATACAACTTATAAATCTATGCTTTTCATTTGTACCTCAAAGCCATTTTGGTACACTTCACCCAATAACACCCTTGGAGAGAATGTTCTACATTAGAGCCATTATGATGTCATCTTTTTAAGAAATTGTAATAACAACATGCTTCCCGTTCCAAAATAATTTCCTCGATTGGTTGCAATTTGGCAAACTCCACCAAGCTATTCTTCCTTGTCTAAGTCAAGAAGGAAGTTAGAGTAAACATTGGTATACAAATTACTTTTTCAGAGACACGATTAAGCAAATTTCTTTAACTCAAACTCACTTAATAACCCTAATTTCTATATAGATAGAATAGGACATTGACATTATTTGCAACAATTTGGTGATGCCAAAACAAGACGGAGTGGGGTCTATTATCAACTTTCTAAAGCTCAGTGGCTGACATAATGAGAGTGTCAACCCTGCTTGGTAAACCAAAGTTAATTCGCCCCAAGATGACTGACTAGTTCGACCAATATCTGATGGGGATATGATATACATATGCCATTAATCAGCTTAACTTTCATATATGCATATGTAGCTCGTAGCTCAATGGATGTTACAACATGCAAGAATACATAACTTTCAAATATATCACATTGCCCAGAAACCTTTCAACTCTTCCCAAAGAGCTTCTTTCTGTCTGGCTCAAGTAACCATGCATATGATAATTTCTCTCCCCATTTGCTTTATAGTTGAGCTTCGTAACAGAAGTAGGATTTTAACAATTAATGGGGAAAAATTCACTCGGACAGCTCTGAATGCTCTCTTTTAGCTGTTTGCATCATTACATGCAAAAATTTGCCAGGTTCACAACTGTAAGGATTAGCAAGTGCAGCATGTGCCAAGAATGGTAGCTTTCTAAGTGATCTTCCACTCATACCCTGAAAGATACACATTTGTTCATCACAACTATGTGCTGCTGCATTTACTTGACTGGAAATAAAGGGAATCTTTACCTCACAGGCCTCTGCAGCTTCAAGCAATTGTTTACCAAGATGTGGAAACATTTGAGACTCAGTTGAAACTACTTCGCTCATCTTCTCCTTCAAACTAGAATAATTTGGAAGAACAAGGCAACCTCCATCCTGCATATACTCCAGTCATTTGTAAAGAATTGCTAAACAAAGCAAATGTGAACCAAAGACCAACAAGTAGTACCTGCGAATTTGACAAAATTCCAGTACGCAATAGCTCTTGCAAACATGATCGGAGTATCTCATAACGTGCTTGAAGAGTAGGTGGTCCAACATAAGCCTTAATATCAGCACGATCCACAAAAGCTATATCTGCAATCCCATGAAGGTTACATCTTTTAGAAATAAATTATAACTCATGTGAATCTGATCAGGAGATGGTACAAAGCATGTCACCCGGCAGAAAATGGAAGTAAAAGGAAAATGCACCAATTGCATGGTAACATCAGTTTAATTAGTATTAACCTTTCATGAAAATTCCAAATTTTCATCTTCTAGTGTACATTACGACCCAATAGCTTTCAAATGAAGATACTCAAACTAGCAATGCTAAACATGCATTACATATTGTACAGCTGGTACTGGTTTAAAATTTTAATAGCAGAAGAAACCAATGGTAGAAAAATTCGAACATACTAAATGCTTCTGAATCACTATTATAGTGGCACTCGTGAACAAGATTCAAAAAGGCAAGATCATCCACACATGCTTTTTGTAAAAAAAAAAAGAGGATAAAACAACAAAGTGAAGTTGATATTAATATATGAACTAGACTGCACACAGTGATCTCAGCGACTCAGACAATTAAAGAAACTCAAGAATCACCATGCTTGCAATTCCATTGTCAAAGCAATATATAGCCTTTCGTATTTCAGCTTGCATGACTACTTAGAGCAGAATACTTGGAGAACTAGACATCTACATTATATTGTTCAAATACTTCAGTTTTGTCAATCAGCCGAGATAGTTCTTAGTCCTGACATTAAACAAGAGTGTAGATGACATCTTGTACTACAATTTGACAAAAGGCACTAAACATTCCAAAGTTCTAGGTAGATCAATACTGGGTGATGGTAAAGATCAATAATCGAAACTTACGATAGGAATTTCAGACCCATATGAAAACCCGAAATATTACTGGAAACTGGAGAGTAGGAGCAGGATTGCTAAGAAGGTGTTTGGATTGACTTAAAAGTTGGTCAAACCTACTTTTCAGTCAGTTTTTGACTTCTGAAAGTGTTTGACAAATATAAAAATAACTTCAAATAAGTTAAAAATGACTTAAAATAAGTTAGAAAGTATTTGACAAGATTAAAAATAACTTCAAATAAGTTGAAAATGAGTTAAAATAAGTTAGAAAGTATTTGACAAGATCAAAAACAACTTGAAATAAGTTTAAAATGACTTTAAATAAGTCAAAAACAAAAAGTAGGTCTCCCCCTACTTTTGTGTTTCGACTTAAAAGTCATTTAAGTTTGACTTTTTTATTGTTGACTTACAATCAATTATTTTTAAGCCAATCCAAATGGACTCTAATTCAACTCCCTGATTTATCCTATCAATTTGGGTGGCTAAAGAATTTTCCTATCAGAGAGTAATCACACCAGTCTGTATCAAAACGTAATGCAGTGTTGTCACTGTCAAAGGTGCTTAAGCCCTAAAGCAAGTGCAAAACATGTTGAGTGTTTCGATTAGCTTGGGGTGGCACTTCAGTGCCGTCATCAAGGCTCTAAGACATACTTTTTCTCGCCAATGAATGTAATCCTAAAAAGGCAACACTAAATAATTGATATTTCAGATTATCATAATTATTTATCAATTCTATCCCATATATTGTTATTCATGCTTATAATTATTAGTCTTGGACATCACGTATTGTAAAAAAAAATTCATTTACACCTTTTTTCATTAAAGCTCACACTTTATTTGGGCTTAGCATCTAAAGCCCAACAAACCTTAAGAGTTTTTTTGAATTTTTCATCTTTAATAACACTAACGTAATGTATGAAATTAGAGAGGAGACAATTATTTATTTTCAAAAATCATACTACCTCTCTTCCAATTTATGTATCATACTTTTCTTTTTAGTATGCGTCGAAAAACATAGCTTACTTCTTTATTTTTTTAGAAAAACAAATCTCTCATTTTACTCTTATTGAGATAATTCATTGTCGCACAAATGTTTATGGCTTATTTTGGACCATACTTCTTTCAATTGTAGTTATTGTTCTCCCTCCTTTTCGTCGTGTAGTGTACTACTTTCCTTTTCGCACTATTTTACTTTTGTTATTGCACTCATATTTGTATTCCCTTTCTCAAACTGGTTGGCAGACTTTATTTAAACCGGGGGTCTATCGGAAACAGCCTCTATCTCTACGATGTTACCCTCCCTAGACCCCACTTGTAAAATCACACTAAGTATGTTGTTTAAACTCTGCGTTCAATCAAACACAAACAACTACATACTCTATATAATCTTATAACTGGAGTTTGGGGAGTGTGGAGTGTACACAAATCTTACGCCTACCTTTGTGGGTTAGAGATGTTGTTTAGATAGACCATCGGATGCTTAGTCAAACACCATCACATATATTGAGACCGAGGAAGTAGAACAAAAAGGATACTCCCTTTGACTTGGCACGGAGTTTAAGAAACAAAGACTTTAAACTTGTGGTCTAAAATGAGTGATAGATGTTTGTGTGGCTATAAATCATTTCATCAAGGATAAAATGAGTATTTTAAAATTAAATTGTTACTAAGGGTGTGTTTGGTTGGTTGGCTTAAAAGTTTCTATAGATATTTTCCAAATCAACTTATTTTCCTCAAATTTTAAAAAAATGACTTACCTCCAAAAAGTAAGAAACATTTTCCAAAACACTTTTTAAAGCTCACACCTGAAATTCTCATTTTAGGACTTAATTCCTAACTCCTAACCTCGATGCGAGACCCACATCCCGAGTCCTAGGTAGGATCGAGTTAGGATTGGATCATGTGTTTGGTGTTGAGTCTTGAGTCAGGATTCAAGGTCAAATCTTAGATTGAATGTTGGGGGGTCGACTGTTGGGGTCAAGTCCCAATTTTAAAGTTGGATATTGGATCAAGAGTCGAGTTAGGTCTCAGGTCGGGTCCCGAGGTTAGGTCTCATGTTGGGTGTTGAGGTCGATCTTAGGTTGTGTCCCAGTCTAGAATTCGAATCCCAAGTTAGGTGTCGAGATTGGGTCGGGTGTCAAAGTCGAGTCTCGATCGTGTGTCGGGATCAGGTCCTGAATCAGTCTCGGGGTAAGGTGTCGAGGTCATTTCCTAATTTGGAAGTCGGGTCTTGGATCGAGAGTTGAGGTTGAGTGTCAGGATCGGGTGTCGAGGTTGAGTCTCTAGTCGTGTGTCGAGATTGGCTCCCATTGAGGAATTCGAGTCTTAGGTCGAGTGTCTAAGTCAGATTTTGATCCAAAATTCACGTCCCTAATTGAGTGTCATGATTGGGCTTTGGATTAGGCATCGAGGTCGAGTGTTGGGGTCAAGTCCGAATTCAAAAGTCAGGTCTTTGGTCAAGTCTCGGGGTCGAGTCTCGGGTTTAATGTCAGGTCTCGAGTTAGGTAACATGGATGGATCTTGCGTTAGATGTTGAATCCTAGTTTGAAAATTGGATCCTAGATTTGGTGTCGGACCTCGAGTCGGATATCGGGATTGGGCCTCAAGGTCAAATTTTGAATCAACTGTTGGGAGGCTAAAGAGTTGAGGTTGAATTGGACCATGACCGAATATGTGGAGTGCAAATTAATTGAGGTGATGTATGAGGTAGGCATGGAAGTGAGGCTTGACACAAAATGTACAAGAGGGATAGAATCAAGTATCTTGGATCTATAATTCAGGAGAGTGGGGACATCGACGGTGATATCACACACTGTACTGGTGCGGCATAAATGAACCAGAGGCTTGCCTCTGGAGTCTTGTGTGATAAAGAGGTACCACCAAAACTCAGATATGTTTCTATAGAGTGGTGGTTTGACCGACATTGTTGTATGGGATTGAGTGTTGGCCAGTCAAGAACTCTCAAGTCCAAAAGATGCATGTTACGGAGATGCGTATGTTGAGGTAGATGTGTGGTCATACTAGGAGCAATAAGATTAGAAATGAAGAAATCTGACATAAGGTAGGAGTGGCCTCCATGTGGACAAGATAAGGGAAATGAGATTGAGATGGTTTGGATATGTGAAGAGGAGATGTATAGACACCCAGGTGAGGAGGTGCGAGAGGTTGGTTATAGAGGGTATGAAGAGAGGCAGAGGTAGCCCGAAGAAGTATTGGAGAGAGGTGATAACACATGATATGATGCAGCTTCAGTTACCGAGGATATGACCCTAGATAGGAGGGTGTGGAGGGCACATATTAGGGTAAAAGGTAGTGTAGTGACGTCTTGCTTAGGGTGCGGGTGTTGGCGATGGTACTAGTGGTATTATGGTAGTTTTATCATAGTTTAATATTGTAGTTTTTATTTATTAATCAATCCTAGTATGTTGTTTATGGTATTTCAATTATCACATGATTTCATTGCGGTTTTGGCTCCTCTCTGGTAGACTTTTGCATTGTTTCCTTGTCATTTGCTATATTTTCTTAATTGACTCCTTCATCAGTATACCAGGATTAGTTGCACTACAACCGAGGGTCTTTTGGAAACAAGTTCTTTATCTTCATGAGGTAGCGGTAAGGTCTGCATATATTCTACCCTCCCCACACCTCACTTGTGGGATTTCATTAGGTATGATGTCGAGGTCGGGTTCTAGATCATGAGTCAAGGTCAAGTCCTAGGTCGGGTCTCGAGGTCCGATCCTTGATACGTCACCAGAGTTGTGTCCTGATTACGGTGTTAGGGTCTGGGTTGGATCCCAGGTCGGGAGTCGAGATCAGGTCCAAGATCGATTGTCGGGTTGGGTCCCAAATCAATTATCGAGGTTGGTTTTTGGGTGAAACTATTTTCCTAAAAAGTATTTTCTATTCTATAGCCAAAAATAAAAAATATTTTCTAAAAATATATTTTTCATTTATCAAATGAACACTAGAAAATATTTTTCACTCACCAACCAAACATGAGAATAAATTAGAAACCAACTTGTTTTCCAAGAAGACATTTTCTAGGAAATCATTTTAAGAAAATAGCCAAATGCCCCCCAACCTATAATCAAATTCTCAACTACAAACTTATATTTCACGGAGTCCTATTGCCCCATTAGACTATTTTAAAGCGGAATATGTACCACCCTAAGACTAGACAACCATATTCTTCACATGTAGTGATGCACACGCGCTGCCAGCTACCAAATATCATGTATATCAAAGAAAAAAAGATAAGGTAATTCACGTTCTTCTTCATCATCATTTTCACTCTTCACACTTCTCCATAGTCTTCAGACATGTTTTCTCACTGTAAACTCCCTTAAACCTTTAATCTCTCTCCACCCCATTCCTCCCTAGTCACCCCCATCCCCCACCTTCTATAACCCACAAATCAAATCTCAATCCAAGACCCATATCAGCACTTATCATCCCTCCTTCGGGTCAAAGAAACCAACAATATTCTTCATCAGACAATAATAGAGACTAAAGATAAGATTTGAAGGTTAATGAATTTTACTGGAGCAAGGAGATTAATGAAGATTTGATTTTTCCAACCATATGAGTAATAGTTTTAATGATTATTTGGTGATTTTGATAGCGTTTGCAATGTTAATAGTTGTGGGTAATGGTGAGACAAATTGTGAGAAAGTATTAGAAGATGGGTAAGGAGATGAGACTGCTATGGTGGTGGTGGTTCAACAATGGTGATGGGGGGAATGTAAAAGTGGGGTGGGTGTTGAGTGATGAGAGAGAGGTAAAAAAGAAAAAGAAATGGAAAAGTAAAGAAACAAAAATAAAAGACTAAAGTAAAAAAAAATTATATATAACAAAAAATCCAAATATTTTGAAATATCTTTTTATAAGTTCTTTTGACTCTCAAATGCCTTCAAGAGATTGAACACATACTGTGTCATGTCAACACTTAAGGGTATATTGTGTCATTCTTTTTGGGACTGACTAAAAAGGAAAGTGAGTCATACAAATTAGGACAGAGGAAGCAATAATTCTGGGCATAAGATTGATGTTGGAGGCTAAATGTAGAAATTTCATATTCTCTAGCCAGTGGCCAGTGCATAGATTTAAAAATATCTAACTGATAAACTAACAATATTTGAATGAAGAGGCTGAGATGAACTCTCCTCATATGGCATCTGAATTTAATGACAGGCCTACCAATGGCAGCAGTGATATTGGACGTAGTCAGAATTATGACATTTGGCGCGGACTTCAACTTGTCAAGCTGGGTCAACAGAGCGTTCACTACCTGACAAGATATAGCATGAGTCAAAGGACAAACCAATATGCAGCTTAATATAAATAACACATTAGTTCTTCAACAAAAAGAAATCTCAACAGGTTCTAATTTTATTATTAATACAAATATATTGGTACCCTGATAGAATCTGAAGGTTCAGAGCCAGACAAAGCAGCTTTTCTAGCAGCAGCGAGGCTTTCAACTTCATCTGTTAAAATAAGGGTAAGGAGTTACAATGCTGAAAGATAATTAAATAGTTCATCACTATAACTGAATTCTTCAATTATTATAATTCTCACCAATCAAAACAAATACCAGATTGTTTTCTTCCTCTACCATTTCTTGAATCTTTGAGAACAGCTTCGCAACCTAAGGTCGAAATACAAGTGTAAGTCACTTCATTGGAAATAAATAACTCACACAGCAATGGTGACACAGAATTGAGCAAATAAGACGAGCAAACAAGAAAAGGGAAGAAGATAGAATAAATTTGGGATTTACAATGGCGTGCTGTTACAGCCATAGAAATCTCACAACATATTTTGGGAATAACTTGGGTAATACCTAGTTCTACTTGGGCACAACTGAACAATTGGAGTATTGGGAACAAGGGTGAGGAGGAGAATTGGTGGAAGATCATTCATGCTTGCATTTGGTGGAGTGTGGAAAGAAAAGAATGGCAGACATTTTGAAGGCACTAGCAGTTCTATCCAGAAAATTAGGCTGAATTGTCTTAGCTTGTTCTTTTTTTGGTATAAACAGAATATGTGGGGCGAAGTAGGAGTTAGTAGATTTAATTGGCAATGTATAATTGTATAGGGCTCTGGGCAGGGGTTTAAGCACCCTTTTGATGCTAGTAAAGTTTACAACTTAGCACCTTTTTCTAGGTGGCTAAGTTCTTATTGAATATAATTGTTACTTGTCTAAAAAAGATCTCATGACATACTTAAGACTACAAGTTCCAAAAGTCTTTCTACATTTCTTAAACTCATGCACAGTAAAATGCCCTCACATTAATTAAAATGAAGGGAATAATAGTTTAAGAAGTATTGTATTCAGAGACGTTATGGATATTTACAATTGGCAATCGCATTATCCTTTTTTGAAGAAAAATTCTGGCACTATCAGAGACACCTTGACCGGCATAATTGATTGTTTGACAATATTTGTCAAATATGCAGCCCATGCAAGACAAGTATGACCAAGACAATAAGTTAAGAGATACAGCTTAATATGAAAACTTTAGCATTTAAGGAGTCGCTTGGGTGGAGGGACTAAGAAAAATAACCGTTACATGACAAATGTAGCATTTAGTTGGTTATAAGAAAAGGAATTTCGTGATTAACTAATGTAGTGTTTGGTTGGTGGTCTTAATACCCGCATTCTGTTTAGGAATTTACGGATTAGTTTATGTCGGATAGAATGTGAAATAAAAATACATGTATTAGCAATACAAGGCTAAAAGAATTCAAGATAAAACTGCCCTTAAAGTAAGTACCTTAGGTAGCAATCAAGTTACCCTTTTCTCAAAAAAAAGTACATTAGGTAGCAATCCCTACATTATTATTCACAACAGCATAAAAATCCCTACAATATTTTATTTTATTTTTTGAAACTGATAAAAATCCCTACGATATTATTCATCCCATAACAAAGCCTTCATTATCATTCATCGTAAGAAAAATTCCTACATGATAATCCCCGACATAACTAATATGAGAAGGTGCCCTTATTCTACTGTCAGCTTGGCTCTTATGTTTGTCTGTTAAGCAATCACTGATCTTGACCACTGTTCACTCTCTCACCAATCGCACATGTAGACTCCATTATTGCAATTATTCGAGCATCATTAGAGAGTATGAACGTGAAATGTATAATTTCAAACCCTGAAGTCAAATTGACAATGAATTAGGCAACATATCCTATGGTGGAGTTCAAAGTTGAAAAGAAATCCCATCATTTCAAGTATCGAAACAAAATCCGCAAATATCCAATCTCGTTAACCAACAATTCCAAACTCTAGCTGTGTGCTCTTCAAATTCGTTGTCCTCCACGGACTCGGTCGCTGCCAAGTGGCAGAAAATAGCATTCAAAAAAATATAAGCCAATATAAAGAATATCTTTCTATTGGTTTCAGCAGTGTGAAGACTTATAGTCTGTAAGTTCTACAGTTTGGCAAGTGCTCCCTTGGGCTATGATGTCGAAAAGGCTTTGGTATTCTTCATGAATAAATGTAATTGAGAAATCATATCATAATCAAGTAACGGAAATTCCTATTAGTCTGATCAATGCCTAAAGCAGGATCTCCACCAATCCCCAGCACGATATCCCTTTCCAACAAACTAAATTAGTCTTAAATTGTGTAGGTTTAAAGTGTGAATTTCAAATTTATCTCCAAGTCTAAGCTTGACTTAATAATGTAGAGAGTTGTCATGCATGATATCATGAACATTTCTACTCAAAAAAATAATCCATTACTTAATCAGAACATTGACTATACAAGAGCTGAATAGTTATCTCAGAGTGTACTGTGAAATATACCAGCTTGCCACTTTCAGAAAACCATTTACTGAACAATGAATGTGCATTGACTTCGACCAATTGGCTCCGTGGGTATCTGATTTATGAGAGTATTATTCAACAGGAAGAAGAGGTCAGCAAAGTATCCAAGTGCTGGGACATCCAGTAAAGTATTAGATTTGTACAAACCTAAAGCTAAAACGTATGGAAAGTTTTTGTGCTAATGCTTTGCATAAAGATGTCTTTCCTGTTCCTGGAGGTCCATGCAGAAGAATAATGCTACAAACAATTAGAAAATTGATCAGTGAGATAACTGGATACTGAAAGGTATTCATGATTTTCCTAAGGAGATTGGGGACATTACCCAAGTTTTAGACAGTTTATGAGGGGTATAGGTGGTAGATCGTTTTTGTTTTTTCCCTCTATACTACTGATGTAATTACTACTGAAATACACTACTGGTGTATTTCTTGTTTATACTACATGTTAACCTGTTCAGAGAAAAAAAAGATAACTGGATACTGAATGCAGGAAAAAATAAACACAATTGAGGAAAGCTCAGTTTTGATACATCCATAAGGTAATAAAGGTTATACAAAAGAGAATTGTAAGGGAGAAGAAACCACAAAATCAAGATCTGATTACTACTCTGCCCGAATACATAATTCACGTTCACAAAGGTAGATTTGATCAATTTTCAGTTTAACAATGGACATTAATTTTTCAAATAAATTCTTGATCTAGAAACTACCAGAAAATGCTATTAACTACGAATATTTACTTAAAAGGAACGAGATAGATCACATTCAAAGAAAATATGTTTGACTCTTAGGTCAAACAAAATAGAATGGAGTAATGAGCAGCAATATTATCTGACAGCAACATGCACTCAACATGCTTCAAAATGTCTGCAATTAATCTAATTCTTTCACAAATCTTGGCACATTCAGAAGGCTACTAAAAGTTCTTTTTCTTCCCAAGAGGAGAAGATTCACAATATATAAACAATACATTCAGGCATAATTAAAAAAAAGTTCAAAATAAAACCAGTTAAGTTTAATTCTCAATTATTCAGAGTGTTAGAACAGAAATAGGAACAAGAATAATATATACAATACTACTTAGAATAGGAATAGGAACAAAAATAGTATATAGAATCCTATTTAGAAAAGGATTGTATCTTAGTGTCCTAGTTGGAAAAGGAGTCTACTGAAGTGTCTATAAATAGGGTCTCAATATAATAATATAGATACAACAATTCAATAATATTTTTCTCCTATATTTCTCACACAAAGAATAACAAACAACTACTTTATAGCTAGAAAATGAATTGCTAGAGTCTATAGGAAACCCCTTCACATTTCTTGCCCATGATACTACTATAACCACCTCACTAGCCAGAAATGTGAAGGCTAGTGAAATCATCAAATTAGATATTACTATTTCATTTTGCTCTTCTTTTCCACTATCTACAACCATCATCCCATGATTCCTTTTTTTGTTTATTTTAGGTTTGTTGAGTCTATTTGGGTAAGTCCAAAAGAAAGAAAAAAGTCAGATCCCACATTTAAGAAGAAAGTCACCAACATATCAGTATCATTTCCAATCATTTTCTTCTTGGAAGAGATAAAAGTCATGATCAGGTTGTAGTCATTTTTCATGGAAAACATTTTCCTTCATACCGAACACACCCTGGATCTAATTATTTTTTATCGAAGGCATTTATCTTTCTTATAAGGTAAAGAATCTTACTGATTTGGGAAAATCCCTGATAAGCAAGCAGTACAGTAAAAGCAGAGAGCCTACACCAAAGCCTTTTTACCATGGTCTTATGTGTTCAACATGCTGGTTAGAGCAGACAGACATGAAAAAAGTGAGAACTGAAAATGCACTCAAAATATAAAACCAGATCTAGTCAACTGTGTTATTACCACATTGAGTCCAAATGTTAAAGCGGGCTGGTTAAATTGAGATCTGAAACACTCACGATGAGAGATCGACTAAATGGCAATTTCATGAAGCATGTCAATGTTGGATATTGTTGAACATAATTGTTTGCTCACAATTTAAATTTTATTATTGTAAACTAAAGATCAGCTTCGGTCTAACAAATCTTTAAACTAAATTTTTCTTTCACTGGCACTCTAGCAACCTATTTTGTTGCTTTCTCTTATTTTCTTACCTTTGCTCTTGCACTCTTTCCTGGTTTCTTGCTTACTTGAGCACACTTACAACTTAAATGGACCACCTCTATTTATGGGTGGTAATGGAAGGATCTAGTGAGAGTATTTAGTACTCTCTTCTGGAATGTTATCAACTACCTAGTTCAAGAATTACACTTCTACTTATTTCTAAAGTTGTTCTTTCTAAAATCTTTCTGGACTTCTCACTCTACAACTTTCATTCTAGATTCTCCATTTTTTTGGAGATTAAGTTGGTGATGAATTTTTAACAGTATGCAGTGCATTTTACAGAGACCTATCTTTGCACACTGCTACTACACAATCCTAATTTCCTCCAATTGCCTAGAGTACAGAAAATGGAACTAAGCTTCAACAAGAACTGGTGATTGGAAATCACCAAGCAAAGAATACAAGGCACAGTAAAGTACCACAATCAGACACGACGTTGGCAGGCACAGCTTGACATCATAAAATATTTGAGAATTCGGTAAACAAGTTTCTTACCGATTCCAGGATACAAGGAAGGAATTTACTCTCTTTTCAGTGAAAAGCAAAGCACTTGCAGCATATCGCAACAATCTCTGCTTGAGACCAGATTCGTATATTAAGCTGTAGAAATAAAAAGATAAATCACATCTGGGTTCCTTGAAGAAATCTAAGTTCTTTTCAGCCAGCAAGTGACACACCTTTCCCACATTCCATTAAATTCTTTTGCAGGAAGAATCCATTCATTAAATGTAGAAAGCTGTCCATCCCCAGTTAATTCTTCACATGGTCCTTCCTCGCTAAGCTGACAAAATGGAAATGTCCAATTCAAATTCAAATAGCAGAGAGGTCATAAAATTGAACAAATCAACTCTAATAACTTAGGTGTAAAGTGTTGGCTATGCTCACTCCACCTCCAATTACTCTTCATTTCTTTTTCACTTCTTTCCTCTCTTTTTTTCTTTTCTTTTGTTTACTTGGAGAAGATTTATGAACAACTAGACATCAAATAACCCTTTCATAGAAACAGTTAAATGTAATGATAACTACAACAATGGAACAGATGAAACGTATGTTACGTTGGGATCAGGTAGGAGTACCAAATTCAGTTTCAATACTGGATCAAAATATTAGCAACTTCTAGTGTTTCCTGTAGAATCCTTTAGGGTCTATCTGTCCAGCTAGGGTAGGAAACAGGAATGCCAAAAGGGCTTGGGACTTTGAGTAACATAACTTTAGTAATAGAAGCAGACCTGAAATACATGAACAACTGGTTTTACTTGCCAGAATAGAAGGATATCTCGGTTCTCCAGCCAGACATCTACAAAAGCAAAAATGTGGCAGTGCATTATACCCAAGGGTAAGCTAGGTAAACATTACCTTGCTTCTTTTTGGTACACTAACGGAGTCTATAGAGACAAAAGATTATAGACCTGTGTCACACACACATATGTGCTGCACATTTTCAGCAAGAAAGAGATCATCAATTGGAACTGGAATTGGACCATCCACATAGCTCATACTCCTTTTTTCCAGCATTCTGTACAAGATGATTTGCCCATATAACCAAAACGTAATTTTGAATGAGATATTCAGTAACAAGAAAAGTAACTTTAGCCATAAATGTCACCAAATAAAAGAGCATGTGCGTTAACAATTCCCAGAGAAGTCGAATGCAAAAATAGCAATAGAAACTATGCCTCAACCCCAAACTAGTTGGGTTGGCCATATGAGTACTCACCATCCAATTCGCTCTATTAGGACCCATTTAACTTGAATATTCAGTAATTGGGGGTTCTCTAACAGTAGAAGCTCACTATATTTGCTAGTCAAGAAATCAAATTTGGCATTTAATTGCATGGAAACAGCCACAGAAGTCTCAGTATGGTATACACCAACTATCCTCTTACCCCCTACTGGCCAAGGGGCACTTTGTATATACTTCAAGGGTTACTTAACTGAGATAGAAATGTTGAAAATTACATACCTCTCAACGGATAACCTAACATCATCAATACGAGCTGTACTTGAAGGCTTCAAGCAAACTTCAACTACAATTACAAAATTGAAATGTTTCAGCTCTAAAAGTTTATAAAAAAATGTCAGAAATGTATAATAGTGTGGAGTACCTGAAACGAGCACTTTTCCTTCAGGTAATGTGGGTGATGGGGATGGAGCAGGGTCACCGTTTTGCTCGCTGGTGTTGACTTCAGCAGCGTTGACCATGGAGATTTCCATTGGAGCACTCATTTTGTTGTGACAAATTTGGCTAAAATGTTTTACTACATAAATGCAGAAATGGAGAATGAAGAAGAATTGGCAAACCCTAGGAGGGATTCTAAAAATATAAACAGCGCGGGAATGAAATATATAAACAATCGAGGATTGTTTGGTAAGACCATTTCAATTATGTTTATCAGTAATCTATCTCCTCCATAACTTTTTAGTTGTTATAATTTCTTTTTAAAACTCAAACATTTTAACATGTATTTTTTATGATATTGATATGAAAAATACATACAATTTATAGTATTTTCATATCAAAATCTTCATTTTAAAATATCAAATTAATGTAATATAATTTAACTTTTAAATTGACTCTAGAAAAATGCAACATAACAACTAAAAAACAACAGAGAAATTATTATTAGTTAGGCATGTATTAGGGCCTGTTTGGATAGACTTGTAGAAAATAACTTATAAGTCCAAAGCTAAAAGTCATAAATATGATACCCTACTTTTGACTTATTTATAAATTTTCTTGGCCTAAAAGTGAGTGCTTGAAAGCACTTTTTAACCTTTTCAAACACATCCAAAACTAAAAAAGTATTGAAAAGTCAAAAACACCTAAAAATAAGCTAATTCAAACGGGCACTTTTATTCCATCCTCTAATCTACATAAAATAATATACAAATTTCTTCATAACTTGTACAAGTATTAATTATGCAAATTTCTAAATTGCACATCATATGTCGTATTCATTTTATACATGAATAATATACTCTAACTTTTTTTTTAACAGGCAAAGCCCATTTATTATATACCAAAAAGACAAATAAAGAGCTTTGGACCAAAAGTGACCAAATCCCAAATCAAAAAATGGAAACAAATGAAAAACAAAAAGATAAGGAAGAATGACAGAAACTCCATGATTGCTCCTCTTCGATCAGCACAATGGCCAGCAGTGATTCGAGGAGAGCCTTACCTCTCGATTACGGCAGAGAAGACAGTACCAAGTTCGAGCGATATCCACATGGACATTCAAACTCTCACAAACACCATGGATTCAACTCATTGAAGACTTCTTCAACTTGACACCAATTATCACAAACGTATCTCAAGGTAAGGCCCAAATCCAAAACTTACAACCCTTGAACTGATAAAAAATTGTTGATTCACTAAGTAATTTCATAACTTGTGCAGATTGAACCCCAAGGGGTTGATACCATTGCAACAAACCCATGAAACTACCAAGTAAGATCCTCATTTTCAATATAATAATCCTTGTGATTTTTTGTTCCTTGTTCCTTTTTTTTTTGCTACGACAATGTATTTCGATTGTGATTGTTCCTTTTTTCGGTTGATGAAGTATTGTGACTGCTCCTTTTTTGTGCTTCTAATCTGTGATTGGAATGTTGAACCTGACATTTTGACACTTTCTTACCCTCAATTGCGGCAAGTTTTGTTTGTCAAATTGTAATATAGTTCTTACTTGTGATGGTAGCTCCTATGTAGAATTAAATTGAATTAGATTTGTACCTGCAAAACTGAAAATATGGTTAGTTAAAAGATCAGCCAGTGTGTTCCCTTCTTCGTAGGTGAGCTTGATTTCCACCACCTTGTCCTTCATAACATCTCTAATCCACCTTATGTCTACAGAAATTACCCATGGGACTTCCCAAATTCCATCTAGAATCTTCTTGATGATGAGGGAATTTGTCTCCATAATTAATGGAAGAAAATTATGATGGATGCAGTACGACAATCCCTCTCTAAATGCCTTAACTTCTACCTCCAGAGAAGATCGAATCTCAAAACTTATGATTTTACCAAACAGTAAATCTCCATAAGAATTTTTGACACAAAAAGCACTAGAACTTAGACCCAAATTGCCTCTACTATACCCATCAGAGTTACACTTGAAAACCCCTATATTTGGACAATTCCATCTCATCACTTTACTAATAATCAATGGTGTATAAGCCTAAAAAAACTTTACAATCCATGGCCAATTGTTAGGGATATCAGACAACCAAGGATATCTACAAGTAGATAACAAGAAGATATTCCTATTAATTTCTCGAATCATCCCATTTTTGGTCATTTTACCCCATGCTTGATCACATTCCTCCTTTTCCAGATCTGCTAAATAATAAACACTGGTAATGCTTTGTATAATGGTTTAAGCTTAACAACACAATCAAAATTTCACCATTTATTCACTATTTGTTTCAAATATATAAATGGACCCTGAATTCCTGCTGCTCCTGTAAACATATTCCATAGGCAATAAACAAATAAATGATCAAATGTTTCTTGTACATTAGCAGAACAACAACAACATTCAACAAAATCTGCAAAACTGCTCTTAACCAAAACTTCCCAATAGGTATTCTCTGAAACCAAATGCTCCATAGAAGGAAAGAAACTCTGAAAAGGATCCCTTTCTCCCAAATATTCATAATATCCTTCTGCTCATTCTTCCTTTGTCTGATGATGTTCCAGGCACTTTCAACTGTAAACCTCCCTTTACTATCAGGCATCCACTAAGGTTTATCTCTGTCATCTGAAACCTGAAAATTATCCAAGACTAAATGCACTTGATCGCAAACCTCCTTAGTAAATGTGTCTGACATGAGATTCTCATTCCACCTCCCATTCACCATCAACTGATTAACATCTTCTACAACACCAACGTGCTCATGACTGATGGGTAAAATATAGTGAAGGGCGCCTAATTGAGTCCAATTGTCAATCCAAGTACTAGAACGACCACATCTAGGTTCCCACCATATTTCTTGTTCCATCTGGTCTCTAGCATGTAGCATCATCTTCCAAACCTGAGATCCACCTCTCCATTCAACAATTTGTGGTATGTGCCTCTTGCAATATTTGTTCCACATGAAATTGGACCATAAAGAGTTTGTAGTCCTAAAATCCACCATAACTTTGCAAATAATGCTTTAGACACATAAAATAGAGATCTAAATTCAAGACCTCCCTCCACTTTTGACAAACATATATCTTCCCAAGAAATCCAGTGTTTTGCCCTACCTTCCTCTTTAAAATTCCATAGAATTTTTGCAAAAATTCTATGAAGATCATAAATGATACATGTAGGAGGAGTAATAGTTGAAAGCAAGTATATGGGCATACTTTGTAACACATTATTAATGAGGACAATTTTTTCCCCAAAAGATAAGAGCTTACCTTTCCACAACTGAAGTTTGTCTTGTATCTTCTTTATTAACCCAGTAAAATGAACCTTCTTCCTCTTAGCATGACCAATAGGACACCCATGGTAAATCAAAGGAAACTTTCCTTTCACAAAATCAGTGATATCCTCTACTTCTTGAACAACACTGTGACGGGCGTTGCTGCACATATAGAATAGGCTCTTCTCCTTGTTGATCTTCTGGGCAGATTGTTCTTCATAATCCTTCAAAACTGTCATGATTAGAGATAAAGTTTTTCTTTCTGTTGTAGTAAATATTATAGTATCATCAACATAGGCAAGGTGATTTAAATTTTCACTCCATTTAGGCATACCAAAACTCTTAAAAATCATTATGAACAAACAAATGATTTAAAGCTTTAGATAAAACTTCAGCAGTCAAGATAAATAAAGCCGTAGACAAAGGATCTCCTTGTTTCACTCCTCTGGTAGAATGAAAGAAGCCATAAGCTTGTCCATTGATAAGAATGGAATACCAATTGTTAGCCACAATTCTCCAGATCATATCAATAACCCCATCATTAACACCCATTTGAGACAACACCTCTACCAAAAATGTCCAATTAACCCTGTCACAAGCCTTAGCCATATCTAGCTTGATAACAATATTACCAGGCTTTCCTCTCTTTCTAATATCAGTAATAATCTCTTGTGCAAGTAGGACATTCTCTGCAATATTTCTTCCCTTTACAAATACTTACTGATTATGAGAAATTAATTAAGGAAGTAGTCCCTCCAACCTGTCATGCACGATTCTCGAGATAATTTTGTTAATGAAATTACTTAGACTAATTGGTCTTAGGTCTGAAAAGGTCTGAATACAATCCTTTTAAGGCAATAAGACCAAATTAGTATGAGTAATTGATTTTGGCAAAGTATGACCCTAAAAAAAGGCGTGCACAATCTTCACAACATCAGCACCTACAATTTCCAACAAGTTTGATAGAAATGACTAGTAAAACCATCTGGTCCACAAGAACTTTCACTATTCAACTCAAAAACTACCCTTTTAACCTCTTGTTCATTAGGCAAAATTCTAATAGCAGAATTCTCACAATAAGATACATGAGGTTGGATATGTTGTAATAAAGGAAATTCATCACCTTGATCAGTTCCAGTGAAAGCTTCAGCAACTACCTCTTCATCACCCTCAGCCCAATTACCATCACCTTTCATAATTCTTTTCAAGGACAATCTCTTCCTTTTACCCTTCACCAGACAATGAAAGAATTTGTATTTATGTCCCCTTCAGAAAATCATTGGATACTTGCCTTTTGCCTCCAAAATTCTTCTTCATAATGAAGATAAAGTTTATATTCTGCCTGAGCGTGTTGAAGAATGATCTTGTTAACAGAAGTAGGATATTCTTCAGGCTATCATACATTTTATAACTTTTAAAGAAATACATGAATAATTTGTCTCCTTACTAGCTACCAAAACGATCCCTAGGTGTTGCGGGAGAACCCCAAGTACCCGACCCACATATAGAAAGTCTCACTAGATGCCTTTTTAGGGATTGTTTGTGAGGAGTTATTACAGAAAAATTCTTATTTAATGGTATTTCAACCTATGTATAATTAACATATGTATTATTTAATAGTTCTCGAACACGTGCAACACACGTGTATTCTATGGTAATTAGTACAAATAATAGATAAAAATAAATGATGCAATTGAGTAGATGCGAGAATTTCAAAAGATGACCAAGAAAAATAAACATAATATGAAACAAATTCTGAAGAGTGTAAGCTCAAGCAATGAACAACAATGAGCAAAAGTGAGCAAAGTAAAATTTTACATAGCTTAAACAAAATTGGTTGTAGATTTACGTAATTTAAAGAAAATTTAAACGAAGAAACTAATATGAAAAAACATACATTTGTGCACAAAGTGTTGAGAATATTGAGTATTTAAAGAAGAAAGCATATAATAATTTTGCAAGGAACCCAATTCATTGATTTTATAGAAGGTAAAAGGATACGAAAAGTTCTTTTAACGGATGAAAGCTAAAAAATTATAAAACTAATATTAATTAAAAAGGGGGACAAACTTATGGAAACTATAAAGAAGCATAAATTGAAGAAAAAAAAGCGGAAAATTCATCTTAAATTAATATGATCCCACATTATCCACATAAATCATAATTATGGAAAAAGTTATCGGAAGAGGAAGAGCTAGTAATGTATGTATAGATTTTGGGAATTATTAATTTAAATTAAAATGTAAATTATTATTATTATTATTATTATTTCATAATTAGATATTTTCTATAATTATAATTTATAACAAGGGTAAAATCATAATTCAACTTTTAACTTTGAGGTTTCCCATTTTTAATATAATACTAGTTTTGACGCACGTGCGTTGCACGTGAATATCAAACCATGTACTACACTATTTTTAAAAATATTATGAATATTATTAAATAAAAAAATTAAGTAAACAATTATAAAATGAATAATAAAATATAAGTTCTTATGAATAGTGACTGTAAACTTTCTTATGATTACTACTGAAAGTTAGTCACTCTTTGTCACGACCCAGGGGTACACCCTAGATGTAACATGGCTTAATTGACCCCGAAGGGGTCTCATACAAGCCATTGGCATATCATAACATAAGATAATTGTAACGACCCGAGAGCACCCTCTAGTCGTTACATGCGTATTCGACCTCTCGGAGGTCTTATACAAGCCTTAACATTCATTCATCGCATAGATCATAAAATCACTAAGAATTTAAAACTTTTATTCAATAAAACCATAAGACTTCAAGAGTCAACAACATTTGAAAACATCAATACGCAAGCGGAACTACTAAGTCTCTTTAGCCAATCTTAGATAGGAACTTAAGACTTGGAAGATTGAAGCAATCCAAGCAACTCCAAAGCACAATCTCCTCCTAATTACCACAACCGACACTTGTAGTAAAGTAGAAGAAAGGGGTTAGGACAACACACGTACTAAGCATAAGGATATGCAAAACATGCTAAAAAAGGACATTTGTTTGGAAGTTATGCTTTCATGCCATTTTGATAAAATCTCATGAACATCAACATAATAGGCACCTTACAAGTCACAACCAACAATACAAAGTCATATGCTTCACAATACATCATAAACATACATAACCCATTTACCTTTACCTTCTTTCCTTGGACCTCCACCTTAAGTAACCCTTAAGCAATACTTTTGTGCAATGTATGGGAAACGTCCCATACCATCACCCATACTAAGGCACCACCTTAATGTCATACAAAGTGCACTTACCATGCGTACCTCAACCTTCACTAATTAGTCACATAAGACATATAAGCACATAAGGCAACAAGTCACTTCATAAAGCTAGAACACTCATCAAATGTCATCCCAAGACTCACCTAAGTAAGACATGGTGAGGCAACCCGTACTACCTCTCCATACCACATCCAATAGATCCTTAAGGCTACACAAGACAAGCTCCATTCACATCTTAACATAAATCGTTCATTCAACTAAGTGCATGTAGACAACTTCATTCACTAATGACATAAGATCATCACATACATTCAATTCAACATAAGCACTTACATTCAATTCATTATGACTTACTTTCACATTAGCATGCTCCAACACTTTCATTAATTAACCCAATAAGACATATTCATTCATTATCATTACAAAGACACACCAAGATCTCCCTTAAATGTCTACTTGCGCAATGTCTAGATGATGTCCCATTCCACCACCTATCCTAAGGAGTACACCCTTAAGAGACCCTAGTTCATTCATTCATTAATGTGGGGGAAGAGCCTTAACCAGCAAATACCATGGAGCTTGACATGGAATCCCGGTAGTACACTTTGCGGATGAGGGATCCCTACTTGCCTAAGGTAGGGTCATTCTTTTAGCCTTTACGTGGTAGAGACCACTAGCTAGACCTATGTGGGCACATAGTTAAGGGATAGAAGGATTGCTTCTAAGTACTCTCATCTCAACTCACGAAGGAGTACCAATCCTAGCCCAACATTCATTTATTTAGGGAAGCTCTTGGAATCAAAGATGAGAAAACCTTTCATCTAGGAACCCCATTCATTTAAAGGAGTTCTTTATGAGACTATCTTTACAAAAGACCAAACTTTCATTCATTAGCATTAACTCCCATTCTTTTCATTCATTCT
>NW_006239152.1:90019-94423 GCF_000226075.1 Solanum tuberosum | reverse complement strand
CCATCCTAGCCCAACATTCATTCACACATTCTTTCATTCTTTTCATTCATTCTTCACTAGGTATGAGAGTAGGTAAACATAGTCTATTCTAACCTCACCTTCATTATAAGTCATTCAAAGAAGACAACAACCAAGCATAACACATAAAATCTTTACACAAGGTCACCTTTCATACTCTCAGACCATACACAAATTCACATCATATCACATTACCTTCACATAATCAACATTACTCAAAACAACAATCATCCAACTTTGCCTATAAGGCCATGATCACAACATGCTTATAAAGCAAACACCTCCCCACATTCAAAGGGATCAAACCTCACAATTCTAACATCTACAACATATATACATATAAAATACTAGAATCAATAATCTATTCACAACTTCATCATCATCATAAACCTTAGGTCACAATTGCCCATTCAAGGTCATCATCCAATATAACACAATTGACCATCAATTCCTTATAATTCAATATAGAACAATACATAAATCAGTAGCCCATAACAGTCTATACATTAATATCACATTATTAGCTCATAATCAATAAACCCACTTTAGACCAAAAAATTAGGATTTCAAGATATGCAAGGGTTCATGGAGTTTGATCTTAAAACCATCAATATTAACATAAATCATCATTTGAAATACTCTCATGCAAGAACCCAAGATTAGAATTAAATTGGGGTTTTTAGTTTTTAAAAAAAATATTGAAATCACTTTGATTTGGCTCTTTGATTGAAAGGAGAATCAAAGATAAAACCCCCATACCTTTGTGATTAATTTCCTTAGGAATTTGAAGAGAAATCAGTAGGAACCCATCCCCTAGCTTGAAGCTTCATCAATGTCTTCCAAGGAGATGTAGAGATAAAATTTATTTTAGAGGAAAGGTTCAATTGGAATAATGAGGTCCAACTCTAGGTTTTGGGGTCTTATCCACATAAAATACCCTAAAATTGGTAGAATAACCATTTATAATAATTCCCTAAAGTATCCAAACTACCCCAACCTTTGTGATTAATTTTCTAGGAATTTGAAGGAGAAATCAGTAGGAACCCATCCCCTAGCTTGAAGTTTCATCAATGTCTTCCATGGAGTTCTAGAGAGAATTTATTTGAGAGGGAAGGTTCAATTTGGATAATGAGGTCTAATTCTAGGTTTTGGGGTTTTAACCAACTTAAAATACCCTAAAATAGGTAGAATAACCGTTTATAATAATTCCCCAAAGTACCCAAACTATCCCTCACTTAGTTGGACCTTTTAAACAAGTCAAACTTGAGTTTTATTTTCGCAAATTTCGTCGGGAAACAAGTCCGCGACGCGGAGGTGTTCCCACAAGTTTCTGGAAATTAAATTTCGAGATAGTAGAGTCCGCAGTGTCTTCGCGATGCGGATCCACATTTTGGCCATTGGTGGAGCAGGTCCACGACGCGGAGCCACTCCCTCCATGAACAACTTCAAGCTGCCTTGGCAGCTTGTTTGGCCAAGGGTTGAGGTCTTCCTTGGGAACCCTTAGGGTGGTCCCGGGAAGTCGTACCCGGACGTTTTGACCCTAAAAACATTTATTAAGACACTAGGGTCACCTCCACTGATTTTAGACTCCAAACAACACATAAAAACATGAACAACATACTAGAACACACCAACACGTAAAAGACTAGTTTCCGAACGTCTTGGTCGTCCCTTGACGTTTGACTTCCAAACTCTTTAAAACTGACTAAAAAGGCTATTCTTCATTATTTTAACAAGTTATTAATGCATAAAACCCATGTGAGGCTCTACTTTATCCTACTTCATTTTGAGGGGCGTTACAATAATAGAAAAGTACAAAAAAAAATTAAACTTTATCCATACAATCGAAGTCTTTATAATACCGAGCGGAAGTCTATAACTCTTTTGTCTCAAACCATCTAATACAACTTTGAATAAATCTTGGGACATAGCCCATACAATAGTCTTAAAACATAAAAGAAAGACATAAAGGAAAATGGTGGCTTTATCCTCGATTCTATGAGGACTCACCAAGTCTTCAACTCCTTGCACTTCTAGAAACCTATCCTCAATGATGGAACTCAAAATCACCGAACCCTACATTTGATAAGAATGTAGGCAAGAGTATGCGTTAGTACAAAAGTACTAAATATGATAGCTAGCATAACATCATAAGAGCATATAAGAGAAATTAGTCAATATCAGACATCTACAATAATGATAAGAGACAATATCATAAGTCATGAACATAAGAGACATCATAATAAGACATAGGCTATAAGCATAAGAGATAACAACATAGTCATAGGCATGATTAATGTATCTAGTTTAACATAACATAATAGAAACACTACATAAGTTACCTCAAGGTCAAGCGTGTGCAATACATGGATAAGACCCCATAATCCCACCCATGCTAAGCAAGTGACTTTAGGTCCTCATTCATACTCATCATCTTTTGATCTCATTCTTAGCTTACTTACCATAGACAAGGGAATACTCACCTTTAGTCACACATGCATTGGAAAGTCCTTTCAAGCTACATTCCAAACTAAGCATACATCATAAGCATAAGTCATACACATATTCATTACATAGATCATCATAACATAAAAGGAACACACCATAGATACCCTAAAAGAATACTTGTGCAATGCATGAATAAGATCCCATACTCTCACCCATACTAAGTAAAGCTTCTTAAGTAACCATAGTTCATAATTCATATTCTTATTGTGGGAATTAGCCTTAACTGACATAGACCATGTGAGCTTAACATGGAATCCGGTGTCTACCCCACACCGAAAAGGGGTTGTCCTACTTGCCTAAGGTAGAACCACACTCTTAGCTTAGGTTTATCCAATAGCTAAGTAACCTATGAGGGCACACAGTTTATGGGATAAGGAGATTGCTACTAGAAACCCGCCCTCAACTAACAGAGGAGCTTCCATCTCATGAGACCTCTTCTAGAAACCCACCTTCTACTAACAGATGAGCTTCCATCTTATTGGCAATATCCACTCGGTGCTAAGCATAATTCCCATTGAGTTCATATTAAGTCTTGACTTAAGTTCATATTTATGGAAGAATATCTTGACACTCAATCCAACATAACTCATACTAAAGCTCATTAGATCATGCGTGAGAACTACCTTTCACCGTCCATGTCTTCATATAGATTCATTAGGTGAGACTAGTCTTCCAACCTTAGAATCATCATATTGTGAGGAAACTACTCACATCATATCATATTAATGCATAAGTGTGTATATGAGAATAACCTTTCAACAACACAACAACTAGATCATGAGCATATTCACTTTACTCTCAAGGTGTTTCTAAAACATGTACTAAGCCTCATAAAACATGCATAATATCATATCTTGCCCTTTCAAGGGTCAAAGCTCATGTCACGACCCAAAACTAGTCCTGAGTGGCACCCACACTTAACCTCCTAAGTGAGCGAAGCAACAAATCCAACCCAAATTATATCAATAATTCAACTACGAATAACAACAATAATGCGAAAGCTCAAAACTTATTAAAGTAACCAATCAAATAAACCTCTAAAGCCTATCACTTAATATCCCCAAAACCTGAAAGTCATCATATCAAGGACATCTGTCCTCAAAATACCAAGTGTAGGAGTATTAAAGACACCAAAGTAGGTTAATAGAATGGTCTATGTCCGAAATTTAAGGACAACATGCCAGGACTGAGAGAATCCAGCACAAGCTAGAAGGAATAGCTCACCCTAAAATCTGATGTTCTGGAAACTGGCTAGAGCTGAGGGCGAGTCGAAGTCGATGTACACTTGCTGCACTCCACAAAAGAAAACGAAGAAAACACAAGTAGGGGTTAGTACAAGGAACACGTACTAAGTGGGTATCATCGGCAACCATAAATAGAAACTAATATGCTATAAATAATAGTATAAAATCAACTATGACACTTAGCATGTGGCAAGCAACAAACAACATGAACAAGTGACAACGGAAGCAAGTACACAATCAATCACAATATCAAGCACACATACGGGGACTCATGCCTCCACATCATGCTCATTTGGGAAATGGGTTCTTTGAGATTGAGTACATTAAGTCAATTCAATATCTTCTTCCTTTAATGTTACCACATCGGAACGTGACACCCCGATCCAATAATACCGTGTTAGAACGTGACACCCTTATCCAATAATATCGTTAATTCATTTGTCATTCTTATCATCTCTTTCCACTTCCTTAACAATATTTCATTAAGCTTTCTATATTCAAGGCATCACTTCGATAGAGAGGGTTCAAGATTATAAATTTCATGGTCTCAGGATTTCAGACCAATCGCAAACGACACACCAAGCCACACAACCACATAATCAAGTACATAGAAAACTTCACAATATCACTCAAT
>NW_006239152.1:86147-89939 GCF_000226075.1 Solanum tuberosum | reverse complement strand
GCAATCACTATTAAGAGTATATCTATCAAATAGAATAAACCATAACCTACCTCCACCGAAGAATCGAAGTCAAGCAAACTACTTCTCCAATGCATTTTCTTTCCTCATGCCTCTGAACCTTTCCAATCTATCAAGTATATATGCAAATTTGTAAGTTAACGAGTCTATAAACACTCATATTATTCTATGTCTAGCCTAGACCCAAAACTCACCTAATTATATAATCAATTTACTAAAGTTCAAACCTAAGGGTAGGTCTTAATTCCTCCAATTAACATAACTTTAATGGAATTTAAATAATTCGATACACCTAATATTTAATTACCTATCTCAATATACTAAAACTCAATTTATAAGATGATAGGCATGTAATAAAATTCAAGAGTAAGCCACTGGTTTCGAAAACCAGTGGCAACAACTCTAACATAATTTATCATATACTACAAACCCAATTTATCACATCATTAGCCAATGATTGGCTAATCATTACTCCAATTGAAACAAGACATTGCCCAAGTAATATTCAAAAGCTTAAATGGCAAAGATCCACAAAAATAGAAAGAAAAGAAAATCTGCCTTTTCTGTACAACTCCTTAACTACTGCAAATTATCCACATCAACAAATGGCAATTTTTCAACTATTGCTCTCACCCCCAAAATTTTGTTTGCACATTCTCCTTTCGGCAACTAGCAGAATATATGAGCTTTGAACAATAACTGCACCAAATCTATATACAACAGTTACCGTCTAATTCCACACACATATCATATATAACATATACAACCTTCCCTGTAGCCTAATCTTTCAACTATTAATTGTTTCTACTTATATTTTGGCCAATCATCACGTCCTCAACTTAACACTTTTCAATTTTCCAACCAAATTCGTGTGGTTATAAAAAGGGATAACAATTCACCTCCTTCTTCTTAAATACATACCAATATAATAATCTATTTTTATGAGCAACACTCTAATATTGAAAGCTAAAAAAAAAACTTTGCTCACCTGAAGCGCTTCTTCAATTTGTTCTTGACAATTGTGCGGCTCTTTTTTTAAATTTCTTCTTTTCTACTGATCAGTTATACCCTAATTGTATAGCTTCAAAATTATAAAAGTGGTGAAAGTGATCCATTATTAATTCTAATGTTATCTTCTTTAACCACCAACTAAATTAATTATTAAAACTACCCCACTAATTTCATAATTGTAGTCACGAATAGTCCAAAAATACTCATTTAAAATCTATCGGAAAGTATTTTATGCAATAAAAAGCTCTAGTACTCAAAACGACCAAAAGGGTCGTTCAACTGACCAATTTTTCCATTGAACCTTGATAGATGCAATCTCCTTGACCTCATTTTGCGGACCTCCCTATCTAAAATAGCTACAGGCTCCTCCTCATAATACATATTCTAATCAAGCAGGACCAAATCCCAACGAATTGTAACGACCCTAAAAATGAACTAGTGAAACTAGAGCCTAATGTGTGTGCGTTTGTGTTCGTCTTGAGTTTTGATGGTGTTTTATGCTGTCCCGAGCCATGGTTGAGGTGTTTAGGGGTTAGACGTCAAGGCACAACTCCCCAAGGACCACCCTAAGGGTCCTTGAGGAGTACCCTAAGTCTAAACCCCAAGGAAGCCATCAACTTGGCCAAAACTTAGTGACCTACGGATGGAGTTCACGCCCCATAGGTCCATCCACGCACCGTGGATGGCCTCTATAGGTCAAGAGGCCTAAAACCAACTTGCAGACCCAGACCATGGACCAGTAGCACGGTCCGTGAATGGATTCACGGTCCGTGAGTCCAGGGCGTGAATGGGCACTGTTTTTCTGGTGCAGTCTCAGCCAAGCTAGGGGTGAGTTGGTAAATTCACCCCAAGTCCTAATTAATATATGGACGATTATTTTAAGTGTTTTAAGGTATTTTAAGAGTATTAAAACATTAAAATGGTATTTTAGATTTCATTATTCACTTTTCCCTAAATCAAAACCCTTCCCTCCTAAAAAGTTCTCTCTAGAAACTCCATTGGAGATCAAGGTCAAGATCAAGCTAGGGTTGGGATTTCAAGGTGTTTCTTATTCAATTTCGTGGTATTATTCTAGTATAAGGTATGGTGATCCTTTATCTTGGGTTAGCTTTCACCCTAGAGTCAATTTTAAAGAAGTTTTCAAAGTCTTCAAGTTTCTCAAAAACCTAGATTTCACTCAATCTCATGGGTGCTTGCATCAAATGTTTTCAAATGATAAACTATGATTATATTTATGTATAATTGATGATTTAAGATGATATTTACTCCATGAACCCATGATTTCTCTCAATTCCTAAATTGTGCCTTTATGATTTCTCTCAATTCCTAAATTTGGCCTTATGAAGTGGGTTTGTTGATTATGAATGAATGATGATGGATTTATGTGTAGATTTATTTAGATTATTGATTTGTATCATTATATATGTCTAATTATGGTGAATTTTTGATGAATTGAAGAGTTGTTATCATAGCCTTGAAAGGGCAAGTTTGACCTATTCTCATGTTAAAGTAGAATTGTGCTTGAATGGTTGATCCACTTGAAAGGTGGAGGTGTTTACTTACTATGTACATTGTGATCATGGCCTTGAAGGCATAGTGTGAGGAATTGAAGTATTATCATGATGTTGTATATATGAATGTGATGTGAAGAATGTGTGTGATCTCAATGAATGAATTATGATTTTGTCTAAAAGCTAATTGTGTTAGCATTGAATGTTATCTCTCTATTAACACTCATGAATGTTGATGATGGAATGTGAAGGGTTCTATAAGGTAATGTTGAATGACATATTTTGAATTAGTAGGCTTAGGCATCCTTTTCTTCTATGATGAGTATATCTTGACTTAATGTCTTAATTTCTTAATGTCTTGAATTGGTAGATCTAATGTTGGTAGCCTTTTCATGAATGAATAAATGAATGAGTTAAGGATAATGTTAATGAATGTTGAGTCTATTGAAAAGCTATTCTCAATTGTACTCTATTGAATGCTAATGATGTGTTGATTGAAAGGATATTCTCGATCTTGCACTAATGAACGATAATGGGGTTCTTAGATGAAAGACTATTCTCATCTTTGAATCTATGAGCTATCGAATGAATTAATGTTGGGTTGAGATACACTCAAATTACACCTCCCTAAAGAAGCATAAGCGGTCGTTATCAAGTAAAGAACCCAACTTGTAGGTTGGGGTCGATCCTACGAGGAAAATGGTTTAGACTTTAATTTAACCAACAATTATATTCGATTAGTCAAATTACTTCCAGAAACAAGTAATAAAAAGGGGGGTTTTTGTGAAACAAAATGGAAGAATTTAATAAGTAATTAGTAATCAAAACTCAATTTTGGTTGTTATCAAGATGAGAGAAATAACTAGGATATACGTGTTTCCCACAAACTCATAACGCAGTAATCCTAGTAATAGCAATCTTTTCCTAGTGTACTACATGCAAAGTGATAAGTTAGGTATCTCTAAATCCTTGATCCGGCATCTAGAGAATTTCACCCCGCACCTTGGTCCGGCTACGTGTGTATAATTTACTAACCCTTACCTTTACCTCATATTAGACATCATAATCGATGTTTGACTTAGTTATTACTTCGCACCAATCGACACTAGCCTATTAGATAGTATCACACTAAATCTATGTTGATAATTCTTTTCTTATTGATTACCTCCTTAGTCCGGCAAGTAGCAACAAGGCGAGTTCTAACGCGGGCACTCGTTAAAAAGACTTTTAAACAAAAGAATTATCAATGCAT
>NW_006239152.1:84157-84997 GCF_000226075.1 Solanum tuberosum | reverse complement strand
CTAACTAGTACCCTTACTTCAAATGAAATCCCCTTTTCAGAAAAAATGAATGTCATTCATGGTACAAGGATTTATTCAACACTCAACTCTTAGAAGTAATTTCAAATACAGTTAATGCTTAATTCCATAAGCTTGCCCTTATTTTCACTGCTTAGACTCTCCAAACTAGACTCTAGGATCACTATAGGACTTTCTTGGCTTGTAACGTAGGCTCAGGGTCAGGTGTGGTACATTTGGGTACTGCTTAGTGACTTTCTGCCCTCCTTGACATTACAGTAGGCTTTTAGCCTCTTTTTGCCCTATTTTTGTCATACTATCGCTTTACCTTCTTTCCCTTAATTTTCTTCAACCACGGATGTGAGTTTAGACTTTGTAGCTCTTTTTACTTTATTTTATTTTCTTTTAGCTTTCAACAAGTCACATCCTTTCCTTTCTTTTTTTTCTTTTTTTTCACATCACTCTTTTCATACCCATTTTTCTTTCAGTTTCCTCTTTCATAGCCACCCTCAACTTATGGATTTTCCATTAGTTGAGGTGCACAATACCCGATGTCGGGTCAGGGCCAAGATTGAAGTTACTTTTTACATTAGCCACCCTCAACTTAGGCTTTTGGCCTAAGTCGAAGTGCACATGTCCAAGTAGGGACCGGGGCCAACATAGTAGATTATGGGAAGGTGAGTTCGGGGTTTAGAAAGAAATGGTTTAATTTTAGGCTCAATGTGTTTTTTTTTGGATCAAAGGGAGCATTTATTTCATTTGGTTGGATCCTTCATTTAGGCGATTTGTGGACTTTTCAGAACAATGGCCTATGATCACTTCCTAACCTCTAGATTAAATTGT
>NW_006239152.1:79492-83846 GCF_000226075.1 Solanum tuberosum | reverse complement strand
TAAACAGTCTCTTGGGGGAAAAGAACACAGATAAGAAAAGCCCAAGAGAGGATTCATGAATTGGGTTATTCATACTTTTCCCTATCACTCACAATCCATTTACCCCACCCCCAACAAAAATAGATGCAATTGTCCCCAATGCATACAAAAATAGTAAAAGAAAATGGATTGGGTGAACCAAACCTGTGGCGCAAAGCGCCAGCGAATCATTAACAAGCAGGGGGGTCCGATTTCCCAAAGCCCGCTGGAACAATAGTGGGGGCACTCTCAGTAGTGCCCACATCAGCAATCATAGCACCCTCAGTAGTGCTCTTTATCACTCTCACCGCACCATCAGTGGTGCTCACAACGTCCCTCAAAACAGGTTGGACCTCTACAAATAGGGCAGAGCTCGATGCCCCTGTAACTCTCCCACGCACCTTCTGCTGGCGTAACTTTTCGTCTAAAAGCGAAGCCCTCCTAGCCTCCTTCTCCTGCCTACGCTGTCTCTTTTAAGCTTTCTCCTCCTCAGTGCAATGAGAACGGTGCCGCTTGCCTTTGGCATGTGTAGGTGCAAGACCCTCCTCGGCGGTCCCACTGAATAAAACATCCAACACTGTATCATCTGCCAGTGCAATAGGTGCAACCTGACGCTCAACTGAAGGGGCGACAAAAACGGCATCAACGTCGGTCCGGAGACTGGCTAATTCAGCCTACAAAGCAGATAGATCTATGGCCGGGGCTGATCGCTCGAGTATGCGCAATTCAAAGGCATCAAGACGTTTATTAACAGCCTGGACCTTCCGATCCATCATCCCCTCCATCCTTCGCTCCATTCTAGCGTCGGACTCGGCTATCGATTTTTGCATCCACGGCTGGATGTGATGTAGCAGTGTGGCCATCTGAGTCTCTACTTTCTGTACTTTGGTCAATGGGACAACAGTAGCTCCTAACTGTGGTGTGGACCAGGAAGATTTAGGAGCCATACTAGCTGCCTGAGAAGAGGAGTCCGGGACAGTATCGGTGTGCCTTCCCCACTGTGTCTGCAAGATCAACACCCAAAGGAGGTACCTCAACTTGGGGCTCTCTGCGAGGTGCCGCCACATTTGCCTCATCTCGAATGAGGCCTATGTCCAATGCCCTTATAGGGTGGACTAACCTGTCACAATGCCAGATCGACACTCCACAGTCCCTGCACAATTGAAAAATTAGACATGGGAAGGGGTAAGTAGTGGAGGTCTTGAATGCCCTCTTGTGAATCTCTGCGAGCAGCATGCAGGCAAAGTCAATCTCCACTCCTGCTACCATTGCCGCAACCATAACCGCTCTGTCCCATGTGACTTGGTTGTCAGTTTTTGTAGGCGACACTCTGTTACGTACCAGCAACCAGAAGAACTTGACCACAAAATTTAATGTGGCCTTTTCGGATGCCCAACCGTGGAGCGGCGACCCATTTCGCACGCTCGCCATCTGCAGCAATGTACCTAGCCAACCGTAGTATAACAGCCCTCTCGCTGCTCAGCGTTCCTCTGGAAGCGCCACTCCGCACGATGTCCCATCTGTAATCAAACTCTGTTGTGTTGAGGGACCAAGAGTGACCCGTTGTAGGACCATAGAGAAAACGGCTGATGGTGGCAGGTGATATGTCCACCGGACAACCTCGGACTATAGTGGAGGTGAGAGGATCTTGGGATAGGGGCTTTGACCGCTTGGAAATTGAACCTCAGAGAGTGGCAGCATATGAGGCGTAGAATTCTTGCACAATCTCCTCGCTATACGTCCCTGGGTCTCGAGCCATCCAGTCACACTTGCGAAGGTTAAACAACCAGTGGATGTCTGGGACAGTGTGTAAGCTCCCTGTGAGGACTCTGCGCTCCTCTGTAATAAGTCGGGCCATTTTCTGTTTGTCATTTATCATCTTGGCATCTCGATAAATTTGCCATTGGCCCTCTACGCACCATCTATTTAGCTCGCTGTTGACTAGAATAGGATCATCAGCAGGTACTGGCTCCGAGCTAGTGGCTTCATCAGACGAGGCTGCTTGCTCATTGTCACCGGACCCTGCAGCGTGGGCAGATTCGGACCCTGAAACCTGGGCAGATTCGGACCTTAAGGTATGGCCCGAAGCATTGCTCGACTCAGAGCCTGAAGCCTGGGCAGACTCGGATCCGGACATAGACCCCTCCTCTGAACTGGAAGCAGCCCTAGTTGGTGATCCGATCAGTGTGTGCTCCTCATCAGACTGGGAGACAGTGACTACGTCAGGAAGCACCTTCTGGGGGTGCCTCTGGTGACACGGGGTGCAGTGGGAGAAGTCCGTGTGTTGGGAGGAACGTATGCTGGATCCTTTTCCATGTCTGTGTCCTCATCGATTAACCTGAAGCTAGGAGCAACAGATTTTGACTTCCCATGTTTTGAGTAGGTGATTATCTTCTTGGGTGCCATCGTACCTGTGGACGCAATATTAGTGCCAAAACTAACCATAAACAAACAAAAAAACTTTTAGAGCTATAAACGAACAATGACAAAGTCCCAAGAAAATTTTAGACAGAGGCTACAGTGGTCATCCACGGAGGAGACCTACGGTCCGTAGACTGATCTACGGTCCGTGGATCTCTTCCGTGGATCAAGGGGCCAACAATATAGGTCGCAGATGGAAACCACGGATGTGCAGAACGGTCCGTAGATTGATCTACGGACCGTAGTCCACTTCCGTGGTTTCACACTTGGTGAAATTTTTCAAGTGCATCCAGTCACGAACCTCATCTACGGTCCGTAGATGAATCTATGTTCCGTAGACGGGGTATCGTGGATGCCATTTGTGCTAGGTTTCAGCCATTCCTTATTTCTGATCATAAATATTTGGCCTTATTTTTCAACATTAACGAAGTCTCATCATGCATTTCAACATTCAATTATGCTAGTTCTTCATTCTTAGGATTCCGAATGATCATTTTACCAAATAGTTTAGACAACCTTTGGAACCCTAAGTCGAAACTTACATTTAGACTTACAATCACATACAATAAGGCTACACAATCACTATCTATCGTTCCAAGGGCATTGTAATTTTCAAGTTTATCATGCAATTTCTTCTAACAATTACCCAAGGTCAAGACCCAACTCCCGACTTTCTATATCCAATCTATGAATCGAAATTCAAAGTGAGGGAAAGTCTATTACCTTACAAGCAATGAGGAGTGGGGTGATTGCGTGACGACACTAAGCTTAGCAAGACCAAGGTATCATCTCTTCGGTACTAACCAAACACCGGACCCTTGGAATATGGAATGAGTTGTATTCGAAATGGAGGGAATTTGGGGAATTATGGAAGGGATGTTATTATGGGGGAGTTATGGAGTGATTTAGGGAGGTTATGGGATGGTTGAAACGGTTTTGGGAGTAATGGAGGGAAGTGGAATGGTTTAAAACATGGGGTTTTTAAATAGGGGTCCGGGTCGAGTCAGACAGCCTTAGGGTTTGGACTCACAAGACCCCGTTTACGGTCCGTAGATCAGGACCGTAGATCACTCTTACACTTAAATTTTTTTTTAGAGGCTTACCTGGGATCTACGGGAACCATTTACGGTCCGTTGATGAATCGACGGACCATCGATGGGGTCCGTAGACCTCTGCACCAGACCATTTTCTACAAAATTTTCATGGCGTACCTGCATATGTAGCAAACATTAGGCTATTCTTTTTACATTTTCTGGACACTTTTTAGACACGGACCCGATGCTAATTTTAGCTAACACTAGTACAAAACTAAAACAACTATCTAATTTGATACAGGGATGAAATCAAACAAAGCAAACTACTAGAGAAAAACTATATCCTATCGTTGGCTAGATTGTACATCTTGGGTTGCCTCCCAAGCAATGCTTGATTTAACGTCGTGGCACGACGCAGGCCTCTTGATTACTCAGACTTCATCAAGATGATAGGCCTCAACCACTTCTTGCACGCTCTCAGCATTTCCCAGATAGACCTTGATCCTTTGCCCGTTCACCATGAACCTTGTTCCATCACTATTTTCAAGCTCAACCGCTCCATGGGGAGCAGTTTTGTGAGAAAAAATGGCCTAGTCCATTTGGACTTGAGTTTGCCTGGAAACAAGCGCAACCTAGAGTTGAATAGAAGCACAAGATCACCAACCACAAATTCTCGCTTTTCAATTCTTTGATCATGATACCTCTTCATCTTCTCTTTGTACAAGGCTGAACTTTCATAAGCTTTTAGGCGAAACTCATCAAGCATATTTAAGTCATTCATTCTTTGATTAGATGCAACGCCCCAATCCAAATTTAACTTCTTCATTGCCCACATCGCCTTATGCTCTAGCTCTACCGGTAAATGACAAGATTTCCCATAT
>NW_006239152.1:75898-76223 GCF_000226075.1 Solanum tuberosum | reverse complement strand
TTCATAATAACTGCTGCTAGTGCCTCAACACCTAGTCGCTCTTCAATTTGCACTTCTGTTCGAGTCTTCACTTTGTAAGTTATAGCAGATACTGTTTGGAGCTTTGCATTCTGCTTCATGAACCTACAAATTTTGAAAGTTGCTTCTTCATTATTCAGTCTGAACTTCATTTGTCCCTTTTCCATATCAACCAACACACGCCCTGTGGCAAGAAATGATCTCCCAAGGATGATGGGAACCTCAAAATCAACCTCACAGTCAAGAATCACAAAATCTTCCAGAAAAATAAACGACTCCACTTTCACTAGCACATCATGAAGTACAC
>NW_006239152.1:74977-75092 GCF_000226075.1 Solanum tuberosum | reverse complement strand
GTTCCTGTTGTAGTTGTTGTCGCGGTTGAAGTTCCCATCCCGGACATAGTGATTCTCTTGGTTGTAATTTCCATAGTTCCGACCTTGGTTTCCTTGACCTTGGCGCCAATTTTCC
>NW_006239152.1:73566-74958 GCF_000226075.1 Solanum tuberosum | reverse complement strand
TTGGAAACCCCCCGTCTGATCATTCACAGCATAAGTATCCTCTTCATAGTAACACTCTTCAACTGGCGGTGGAGTTTTAGTTAAGTAATTCACAACATTTACCTTTTCTGCTCCTCCGTTCACATGCTTCAATACCAACCCCAACTCGGTCCTCATCTGGCCCATCTCTTCACGAATATCATCTGTAGAATTGTTATTTGTATTCTGAATGACAAATGTGTTTCTCCTAGTATCTGACCTCCTAGTGCTCCATGCTTTATTGTTGCGAGAGATCCTCTCTAATTTTTCAGCAATCTGTGCATATGTACAATCACCATATGTGCCTCCGGCAATAGTGTCAAGTACTGCTTTATTGTTATCATCCTGTCCTCGATAGAAATATTCCTTCAGCGACTCATCATCAATACGGTGATTTGGGACACCTCTTACGAAGGCAGTGAATCTGTCCCACGAGCTACTCACAGTCTCTCCAGGTAATGCCACAAAATTGTTGACCCTATCTTTGTGATTGAACTTCTTGGACACTGGATAGTACTTTGCTCGGAACACCTCTGCCAGTTAGTCCCATGTAAAAATTGAGTTATACAGAAGCTCAGTGAACCATACTGCAGCATCGCTTGTCAGTGACAGATGGAACACTCGTAATCCAATGACATCCATATCCAAGTCTGGTCTACCTACACAAGTTTTGCAAACCACCCTTAGCTTGGCTAAGTGAGCATGTGGATCCTCCGATGGCAATCCTGAGAATAAGCCTCTTGTTGTAATCATCTGTATCAAGCTACTAGTCACCACAAATGTGTGCCCTGGATGTAGAGGAGGTAAGACAATAGGTCCATCAGAGTCTGCTATATTGATATTGCCCCGATAGTTTTCATGTTGTCGTGGGTCTGGTGGACCATGCACCCTTACTGCATCTCTCAATTGATTTTCAGCTAGTCCCCGATTTTCCTCACCAACTACTCTTTGCTGTTATAACTCAACCGCATCACCAAGATTTACTCCGATAGGATTAACTGGAAGTCCTTGATTGTTCATTCTCCGCAAAGTTCTGTTCAACTCTAGATCGTACGGAGTAAGTGGTTCACCCTAGCTCCGTGTACTTGTCATACACTAGAGTCAGAATCTGAGAGAGACAAAAACAAAAAGAAAAAGTAAAATTAGGAAATATTTTGACTAACGTTCAATAATGTAATTAAAATAAATCTAATAGCCAAATTCCCGGCAGCGGCGCCAAAATTTGATATGCTCAAATAACACCTCCCTAAAGAAGCATAAGCGATCGTTATCAAGTAAAGAACCCAACTTGTAGGTTGGGGTCAATCCCACGAGGAAAATGGTTTAGACTTTACTTTAACCAACAATTATATTCAATTAGTCAAATTACTTCCA
>NW_006239152.1:72781-73085 GCF_000226075.1 Solanum tuberosum | reverse complement strand
ATTGCAAAAGCCAAAATCTTCAAAACGAACTTAGGAAATCAATAATTGTTAGGGTTGCAACTTAATCTCCAAAGTCACCAAGTAAAACTAGAATAATAATGTCTAGCCCCTAAAAACGAGGTTTACATGCCCTATTTATAGAAAAAAAATCCTAAATTAAAAGAGAAACAAATTAAGAAAAGTTTGTTCAGGCACGTGTCTTCATTCCATGAGACTGACTTATAGACTGTCAATGGATCTACGGTCCATAAGTCCCTTCCGTCAGCCAGGACTTAGAAAATATTTCAGCTTCCAAAAATCAGCT
>NW_006239152.1:52739-72467 GCF_000226075.1 Solanum tuberosum | reverse complement strand
TTTGTCTTCCATACCTTGCCTGCTGATCTACGGTCATCACCTACGGACCATCAATGGACCTACGGTCCGTAGATCACCTCCGTGAATGCCCTTTTTCTGCATTTCTTTCACCTGTCTCTATACTTCTGCGCCTGAACATCTTTCCTGCAAAATATGATAAAAACACATAAAAACCAATGCAAAAAGGCCCTAGACACACACAACTTGTAAGTTAAATGTATTAGAAATACCGTAAACTCACGATATATCAATGGATGCCCTTACGTGAGTTGAGGCGGGGTGTTTAGTTACAACCTCTTATCCCTTAATGTAATGAATGTTAAAATACTCTATGGGAATGTAGGCTAAGCACCGACAGGATATTGAATGAGTTGGAAGCCCTCACGTGAGTTGAGGTGGGGTTTCTAGTAGCAATCTCTTGAGATGGATGCCCTCACGTGAGTTGAGATGGGGTATCTAGTAGCAATCTTCTTGTCCCTTAACTATGTGCCCACATAGGTCTATCTAGTGGATCCACTTAACCTATATACCGGTTTACCTTAGGCAAGTAGACCAACCCTTACGATGTGGGACAGTACATCGGATTCCATGATCTAGCTCTCATGGTTCTATGTTGATTAAACGTTTATTCCTATCACGTGAGATGTGCATTATAGTTTCTTGAGGAGCTCTATGAAGTGTGGGTAGTTGTATGGGATGCTATACATACATGGCATGAGTAGGCTTCAAAAGGGCTATAGTGAGTTCTCTAAGTCTTAATGACTATTGTTTGAAAGTCCTCTAAATGATGTTATTGAGTGATGTTGACTCTTATATGCTTAAATGTAAAGATGCATGCTATACTTATATTGTATTATGTGTTACTTCCTTGTCATGACTTATTGTATACGAATGTGCCTTGTCTATGGTGACTTCAAAGGAGTACTTAGTGTGAGTAGTAGTATGGGATGCTACTTGTACATTGCACAAGTATGACTTAGAGTTGTCTTAGATGATGGTCTTAATGTGATGATGTGATGTTTATGTGTCGTATATGCTCTATTGCATAAAGGTGAGAAGGATAAATGGTTAGGTTGCTTTTGGTGACCTTAAGGTGGTACCTTAGTGTGGGTGGTGGTATGGGACGCTATCCATACATTGCACAAGGTATAGCTTGAGGGTTACTTGAGGTGAAGGTTCAAGGTGAAGGTAAAGGGTTATATATGTGATTTTGACTAAATGTGAATTATGTGACTTTGTATGTTGGTTGTGACTTATATTATGCCGCTTGTATCAATGTTCATGAAGTTTTACAAAAAATGTCATAAAAGCATGGCTCTCAAATCAAATGTCCTTTTTAAGCATGTTTTTTGCATGGTCATCATACTTAGTACATCTAATGTGCTAACCCCATTCTTTCTCTTTTTTTTAATTAAGTGTAGGGTTTGGAGATATTGGTGTTCTATGCTTGATGGATAGGTTTATAAGATGCTTGAAGATGAAGACTTGGTGAGTCCTCATAGTTTCGAGGACAAAGCCCCTTGTGTTTCCTTTTATGTCTTGTAGTTAATGTTAAAGATTTTGTATGGGCTACGTCCCAATGTTGTATTCAAAGTATTAGATGGTTTGAGACATAGTATATAAAGTCTAGAAAATCTTCCACTTGCTTTTAATGAAAATGTCTTCTATTGTAAAGAAAGTTTTTAATTCTTCTCTATTTTCCCAATGTTCTTATGTTCAAGAATGCTATGAGGCTTGTATTAGACCCCTTCGGGGTCGAGTACGCCGTGTTACGACTAGGGGGTGCTCTCGGGTCGTGACACAAATAATGTAGTTTCCATCACTATGGTTTTTTTCCAGCATGGACACATGAAATACTGGGTGCACTCCTGACAACCCTGGAGGCAAGGCCAATTCATAGGCCACCTCCCCCACATACCTAAGAACTTCAAATGGCCCAATATACTTATACTAAGCTTACCCGCTTACCAAGCCGCATCACATCCTTCATGGGTAAAACCTTCAGCAAAACTTACTCACCCTCCATAAACTCTAAGTCCCTGACCTTCCGATCTGCATATTCTTTCTGCCTGATCTGAGCTGCTAGAAGCTTCTTCTGAATGAATTTCACTTTTTCTAACAATTTCCTCAAGGTCTCACCTCGAATGCATCAAACCAACCAATGGGAGACCTACATCTCCTCCCATACAATGCCTCAAATGGGGAAATATCAATAATCGAGTGATAACTATTGTTGTACGAAAACTCTTCTAAGGGTAAGAACTGATCCCAATGACCACCAAAATCTATCACGCACGCACAAAGCATATTCTCCAGCACTTGAATTGTTCGCTCAGACTGCCCATCGGTCTGAGGGTGAAATGCAGTACTAATATCCAATCTAGTACCTAATTCAGCATGCAAGGTCCTCCAAAAGTTAGAAGTAAATTGTGTACCTCTATCTGATATGATGGAAATTGGAACTCCATGCAATCGAACAATCCCACAGATATAGAGTTTGGCTAACTTCTCTACATTGTAAGTCATCTTGACCGGAATGAAGTGAGCAGACTTAGTTAACCTGTCAACAATTACCCAAATAGAATCAAACTTACCCAATGTCTTTGGAAGACCAACCACAAAATCCATTGCAATTCTTTCCCACTCCCATTCAGGAATGGGCATTCTCTGAAGTGTCCCTCAAGGCCTCTGATGTTCATACTTTACCTGCTGACTATTCAGACATTGGGCAACAAAATAAATAATTTCACACTTCATTCTACTCCACCAATAATGTTGTCTCAGATCATGATACATCTTGGTTGCACCAGGATGTATAGAATACCTCAAACTATGAGCCTTTGCAAGAATAGTGTGAGTCAAATCATCAACATGGGGCACACATACCCGCCCCTTAATTCTCAAGACGCCTTCCTCATCAATCACAACCTCTTTATCCTCTCCTCGCAATACCATATCTCAAATTCAACTCAGTTTCTCATCATCAAACTGCTTTCCCTTAATCTTTTCAAGAAAAGAAGATCTTGCCTCCACACAGGCCAAAAATCCTCCTTTCTCAAGTACTTCCAACCTCATAAAGTCATTAGCCAGAGTTTGAATCTCTCTAGCCAATGGGCGTCTAGAAACTAGTAAGTGGGCTAAACTACCCATGCTCCCTGCTTTTCTACTTAAGGCATCTGCCACAACATTAACTTTTCCTGAGTGATATAAAATAGTAATATCATAGTCTTTCAATAACTCTATCCACCTCTTCTGCCTCAAATTCAAATCCTTCTGAGTGAACACATATTGTAAACTGCGATGATCTGTATACACTTCACACTTGACCCCATATAGATAATACCTCCATTGCTTCCATGCAAATACAACTGCAGCCAACTCTAAATCATGGGTCAGATAGTTACGTTCATGCACTTTCAATTGCCTTGAAACATAGGCAGTTACATTCCTCTCCTGCATTAGCACTGCACCCAAACCAGAATAAGATGCATCACAATAAAAAAAGAAATTCTTACCTTCCACTAGCAAGGCAAGAATCGGTGCAGTATTCAACAAGGTCTTGAGTTTCAGGAAGCTTTCTTCACACTCATCCGACCATACAAATTGAACATTTTGCTTGGTCAAATTGGTCAGCTGGGAAGCAATGGAAGAGAATACCTTAACGAATCGACGGTAGTAGCTAGCTAAACCAACAAAGCTCTTTACCTCTGAAACATTAGTAGGCCTTACCCTACTCTTCACTGCTTCAATCTTAGTGGGGTCCACTATTAATCCATCCTTAGAAACCACGTGCCCCAAGTAGGACACAGAATCGAGCCAAATCTCAAATCACACTTGGAGAATTTGGCATAAAGCCTTTTCTCCCTTAACAACCCAAATACAATTCTCAAATGCTCCTTATGTTCCTTCCTACTCTTTGAGTATATTAGTATATCATCAATGAATATAATAACAAAGAGGTCTAGATATGGCTTAAAAATTCCGTTCATCAGGCTCATGAAAGCAGCAAGGGCATTCGTAAGCCCAAATATATTACTAAGAATTCATAATGCCCATACCTGGTTCGAAAAGCAGTCTTTGGCCTGTTGCCCCTATTTTCAATTGATGATAATCAGACCTCAAATCAATTTTAGAGAAGACACAAGCACCCTGTAACTGATTGAACAAGTCATCAATGGAAGGAATGGGGTACTTGTTCTTAATAGTTACCTTAGTCAGCTGCCTGTAGTCTATGCACATCCAAAAACTACCATCCTTCTTCTTCACAAATAAAACTGGGGTACCCCAAGGAGATGCACTCGGTCTAATAAAACCTTTACCTAACAACTCCTGAAGTTGGTCCTTTAACTCCCTTAACTCAGCTGGGGCCAGTCTATAAGGTGGAACGAAAATGGGGCGAGTCCCCGGCTCCAGGTCAATACAAAAATCAATATCTCTATCTGGTGGCATACCAGGCAAGTCTGCAGGAAAAACAACTGCAAACTCACGGACTATCGAAATAGACTCGATTGAAGGCACTTTTGAAGTATCATGCCTGAGATGTGCCAAGAAAGCTAAACAACCCTTACTCACCAACCTCTTGGCACGAAGAAACAAGATAATACAAACTAGGGCGGGAATGTAGTCCCCCTCCCACACTAGTGGATCTATCCCAGGCTTGGCCAAGGTCACAGTCTTAGAATTACAATCTAAGATAGCAAAATTTGGAGAAAGCCAAGTCATACCCAAAATTACATCAAAATCAACCATCTCTGGAATAATCAAATCTACACAAGTGTTGCTCCCCACAAAAGTCACAAGGTAAGACCTATATACCTTCTCAACTATCACAGACTCACCAACGGGCTGTGCTTCAGTAGTTCCAACCTGCCCGTCACCCCGACTGAACTGGTGACCACCATTACCTTGGCCACCACGTCCTCCAGAATGACGACATCTAACATGACCTCCTCTACCTCTAATTGCTGGGGATCTGTAACTCTGATCGTACCGAGCCTGACTATGCTTTGGACAATATTTACTGATATGTCCGACCTTTCAACATCCATAACAAGTCCTGAAGTCGAGTGTAGGTCTCTGTGAAGATGAAGAACACTGAAGATAACCCCCAAACTCAGAAAAGGCTGGTCTGCGACAGACCCTCAGTTGAAACCTGCAATGAAGACTGAATAGGACGGGGTGGATAACCCCCTGAACTCTGACCTTTTGAGTAAGAACCAATAAAATCACCTCCCTTATAGAACTTCTTAAATGTTGATACCTTGGTGAAGTCATCCGGCTTCACCCCCTCTACCTCTATCACAAAATCAACCACTTCCTGAAAAGATTTTGCAGAAGCAGCTACCTGTAAAGCTAGAATCTGAAAATCTGACCTTAATCCCTTCACAAAGCGGTGAATCCGCTCTTGTGAACTGAAGCAAAGCTGAGTGGCATACCTGGATAATGCACGAAATTTGGCCTCATAAGCTGCAACAGACATCCTTCCTTGTTCTAGATTCAGGAACTCATCTCTCCTCCTGTCCCTCAAAGTTTGGGGAATATACTTCTCCATAAACAAGCTAGAAAATGCTGCCAAGTCATAAGTGGTGCCTTTGATGATCGACACTCAACATGAGACCTCCACCACATTTTGGCATCCCCTTGAAACTGGTAGGTCACAAACTCAACACCGAATCGTTCCACTATGTCCATCTTATGTAACAATTCATGACATTCAACCAGGAAATCATAAACATCTTAATATTCAGTACCCTTGAAGATTGAAGGTTTCAATTTGAGAACTTAATAACAAGGTCATGCTGGTCACTAGTCATTATAGGCCCTGTAGTCAATCGGGGAAACGTGCCTGTTTCCAAGGACATATCTATGCGGGGAGCCATAACAGCTACATGTTGTACTCCCTAAACCTGAGGTGCCGGTGCAGAAAACGCTGGGGTGCCTGTCCCTGATCATATAGCCTGCTAAGATAAGTGAGAACATGATTAATCATCTCTGGAGTAGGCTGGGGTGGTGTTTCCTTCTCCTGAATCTGCTCATTTTCCCCTTCATCACCCTCTCTTGCTACCTCGTTAGTCGGTGGAGGAGTCACTACTCTATCCCTTGTCCTCTGCCTCTAGTGGACATTATCCCACGACCTCTACCATGGCCTCTCACCACTGCTCCCCCTCGAGCTGCAGCCCTAATGGTTGGCTCAGCGCACCCTGTCTTGCCGCTGTTGATGTTGTCACAACTGTTGCTCTAGTTCTAACCATCTGCGAAATAGAGTGAAGAAGGTCAGATACCAATTTGTATCACCTAGATACCAATTGGATTCAAGTAATAGCACGAAAGAAAGAAAAATATGAGTTTTCCTAAAGTCTTATTGCCTGGTGTCCCTTTATCGTTCCGCAAGACTCCACTAGACCTGTCCTTGTGTGATGAGATCATCGAACCTAAAGCTATGATACCAAGCTTGTTACGACCCAAAACTAGTCCTGAGTGGCACCCACACTTAACCTCCTAAATGAGCGAAGCAACAAATCCAACCCAAATTATATCAATAATTCAACTACGAATAACAACAATAATGCGGAAGCTCAAAACTTATTAAAGTAACCAATCAAATAAACCTCTAAAGTCTATCACTTATTATCCTCGAAACCTGAAAGTCATCACATCAAGGACACCTCTCCTCAAAATACCAAGTGTAGGAGTATTAAAGACACCAGAGTAAGTTAATAGAATGGTCTATGTCCGAAATTTAAGGGCATCATGCCATGACTGAGAGAATCCAGCACGAGCTAGAAGGAATAGATCACCCTAAAATCTGATGTGCTGGAAACTGGCTAGAGCTGAGGGCGAGTCGAAGTTGATGGTACACTTGCTGCACTCCACAAAAGAAAACGAAGAAAACATAGTTAGGGGTCAGTACAAGGAACACGTACTAAGTAGGTATCATCAACAAACTCAAAATAGAAAGTAATATGCAATGAATAATAGTATAAAGTCAACTATGACACTTAGCAAGTGGCAAGCAACAAACAACATGAACAAGTAACAACGGAAGCAAGTACACAATCAATCACAATATCAAGCACACATACGACTCACGCCTCCACATCACGCTCATTTGGGAAATGGGTTCTTTGAGATTGAGTACATTAAGTTAATTTAATATATTCTTCCAGTAATGTTACCGTGTCGGAACGTGACACCCCGATCCAATAATAGCGTGTCGAAACATGACACCTCGATCCAATAATACCGTGTCGAAATGTGACACCCCTATCCAATAATATCGTTAATTCATTTGTCATTCTTATCATCTCTTTCCACTTCCTTAACAATATTTCATTAAACCTTCTATATTCAAGGCATCACTTCGATAGAGAGGGTTCAAGATTATAAATTTTACGGTGTCAGGATTTCAGACCAATCACAAACCACACAACCAAGCCACAAAACCACACAATCAAGTACATAGAAAACTTCACAATATCACTCAATTGCATATCAATCACTATTAAGAGTCTATATATCAAATAGAATAAACCATAACCTACCTCCACCGAAGAACCGAAGTCAACCAAACTACTTCTCCAATGCATTTCCTTTCCTCAATGCCTCCGAGCCTTTCCAATCTATCAAGTATATATGCATAATTTGTAAGTTAACGAGTCTATAAACACTCATATTATTCTATGTCTAGCCTAGACCCAAAAACTCACCTAGTTATATAATCAATTTTCTAAAGTTCAAACCTAAGGGTAGGTCTTAATTCTTCCAATTAACATAACTTTAATAGAATTTAAATAATTCGATACACCTAATTTTTAATTACCTATCTCAATATACTAAAACTCAATTTATAAGATGATAGACACATAATAAAATTCAAGAGTAAGCCACTGGTTTCGAAAACCAGTGGCAACAACTCTAACATAATTTATCATATACTACAAACCCAGTTTATCACATCATTAGCCATTGATTGGTTAATCATTTACTCCAATTGAAACAAAGACATTGCCCAAGTAATATTCAAAAGCTTAAATGGAAAAGATCCACAAAAATAGAAAGAAAAGAAAATCTGCCTTTTCTGTACAACTCCTTAACTACTGCAAATTATCCACATCAACAAATGGCAATTTTTCAACTATTGCTCTCACCCCCAAAATTTTGTTTGCACATTCTCCTTTCGGCCACTAGCAGAATATACGAGCTTTGAACAATAACTGCACCAAATCATCACGTCCTCAACTTAACACTTTTCAATTTTCCAACCAAATTCGTGTGGGTATAAAAAGGGATAACAATTCACCTCCTCCTTCTTAAATACATACCAATATAATAAGCCATTTATCTGAGCAACACTCTAATATTGAAAGCTGAAAAAAAACTTTGCTCACCTGAAGCGCTTCTTCAATTTGTTCTTGACAATCGTGCGACTCTTTTTTTTAATTTTCTTCTTTTCTACTGATCAGTTAATACCCTAATTGTATAGTTTCAAAATTTTAAAAGTGGTGAAAGTGATCCATTATTAATTCTAATATTATCTTCTTTAACCACCATCTAAATTAATTATTAAAACTACCCACTAATTTCATAATTGTAGTCACAAATAGTCCAAAACACTCATTTAAAATCTGTCGAAAAGTATTTTATTCAATAAAAAGCTCTAGTACTCAAAATGACCAAAAGGATCGTTACAGTTCATATTAAATCAACACATCCTGAATGACTACATTAGGCATGGATATATTCATAATGATAGCAAATCAACGCATTTAGAATGACTACATTAGACATGATTGATAACATGATTCAAATAGTTCAATTACTATAAGCATAATCTTATAATTAACCTCCTTGAGGTCCAAGACTTACTTTCAATCATCACAATTAAGGTTCAAGCACTAGGCATGGATATCATCCTAACTCATGTGTTTCTATGACTTTATGCATTCAAAAATTCATGGGGTAGATTAGGTGGGTAAAGTCCTACCACAACCATTCTATCTAATAGTTTACCATTATCAATTCAACTTCCCTCTTAGGGCTTTATCATACATAATTCATCATATTAGCTTTATATTCAAAACCCTAGAAGTCAACATTCATAATTATGAGTCTTTACTCTTAATGGCTTTACTTTTTAAAATCATTCTATGAACCTAGATTACAAGGCATTCTAATCACATACTTCTTTCTTAAGCAATTCTAACCATATCTCATCATTAAGGCTCAATCTCTATCATTACTAGTCATGATCCATCATATATATTATGATCTAATTCAATTAATGTCTACTTGCTTTGTTTCTTGAACAATTACTACTCATGACATCAATTCTAGAAGATCATCTATAAATCCTCAATTTCACCTTTCATGACATAAACGCACATAACTTCAATTTCATCAATTAGACTAGGGTTAGCCATGGAAAACATGTAATATCATCATCATATCATAATACAAATGACGGACCGTGGGTCTCCTTTCATGTCTCCACTCTTACAACTTTTCCTCAGGTAGTGGAACTCAAAATCTCTGAATCAATCGACGGTTGTACCGGAAGACCCGTGGGTTGACATACGGTCCATCACTCTCTTCCGTAGTTCCACACTTGGTCAGATTTCCCTGAGGACCATTCCATGCCAGCCCAACGACGATTCGTGACTTGACCTACGGTCCGTAAGTCACTTCCGTGGGTGGCCACTTCTACAGAATTTCAGCAGTCTCTCTCTCGACCTCGTCCAAGTCTTTTTCGTGCAAATATAGCACAATAAACATTAGTTCTAATACAAAATGGCCCTAGGCACACACAACTCTTAAGTGAAATGTATATAAAATACCGTAAACTCACGGTATATCAACACCCTTATTTTAAATTCATTTTTTATCCTCAAACGACGCACTAAGACTCTAAACGATACTTGTGTAGAAACAGACATTCAAACTAAAGCAATCACATAGCCAGTTCAATCTAGTCCATCTTCTCAGTGCAAATCTTTCTCTTAGACTAAACAAGCTAACTCATGCGGATCAGAATATGACAAAGACCGACCAATAGACAACCCAACATACACTTTTCACGATCACCAAAGTACCAACTTTTCGACAATGTAACAAGTGCCCTCACTTCAAATGAAATCATTTTCACATAGAAGATATACATTTTAGAGTTTTAGGATTCATTCAACACTCACGCTCAGAAGTGACTACAAGTACAATTAGTGCTCAATACCATAGGCTAGCCCTTATTTTCACTGCTTAGATTCTCCAAACTAGTTGCTAGGATCACTATAGGACTTTCTTAGCTTGTAACGTAGGCTCAGGGTCAGGTGCGGTACATTTGGGTACTTTTTAGTGACTTTCTGCCCTCTTTGAGATTACATTGGCTTCTTTACCTCTTCCTTGACCTATTTTTGGCATCATTTCATTTTACTTTCTTTCCCTTAACTCTTTTCAACAAGGATGTGACTTTTGACTTTTTGACTCTTATTTTTCAGTTTCATCTTTTTGTTTCACTTTATTTTTCTTTCTTTCTTTCAACACTTTTATTCATCATTTTTTTACTTCTTTTGCACAAAGTCATATCCTCTTTCTTTCTTTTTCTCTATTCAACACAGAAATCTTTTCATACCCTTTTGATTTTGGTTTCCCCTTTCATAGCCACCCTCAACTTATAGATTTTTCATTAGTTGAGGTGCACAGTGTCCGATGTCGGACCAGGGCCAAGATCAAGGTAACTTTTTAGCTTAGCCACCCTCAACTTATGCTTTTGGCCCAAGTCAAGGTGCATATGTCCAAGGAGAGACCGGGGCCAAGACAATATTTTAAGGGAAGGGGAGTTTTGGTGAATCAAAAGAAATGGTCTACTTAATGCTCAAATATTTGGATCAAAGGGAACACTTATTTCATTTGGTTGGATCATTTTAGGCTGAAGTGAACTAATATGAACAAGGGCCTATGATCACTTCCCAACTTCTAGCCTAGATCATCTTAACAGGACCAATGGGGAAAGTTCTAGATTGGCACAACTGTGTGAACATTCAACTTTTCAGATTGAGATCCTACACATTCAACTCAGCAAGAATACACATCTAGAACAATTCAACATTTTTGGATACGGATCATGTTTCTCATGCTTTTGCTGCCATCATGCTTTCATTTTTATACATACTCCTACACATACATTCCTACACATGCCGGTTCAACAGAAATTAAAACAGTCTCTTGAGGGAAAAGAACACAGGCAAGAAAACCACAAGAGAGGATTATGAGTTGGGTTACTCAGACTTCACCCTATCACTCACAATCAATTTACCCCACCCCTAACAAGATATAGTGTATTTGTCCCCAATGCAGAAAAAGTAAAGAATAAAGGATCGGGTGAAGCAAACATGTGGCGCATAGCGCCGAAGACCTATCAATAAGCGGGTGGTCCGGTTTCCCGGAGCACGCTGGATCGACAATCGGGTCATCCTCAGTAGTTCCCGCATCAACCATCTCAGCGCCCTCAGTAGTGCTATTATCAACTCTCTCCGTAAAATCAGTAGTGCTCACATTGCTGGAGGCACCAACACCAATCTCAATAATCCTCTGCTCCCGCAACTCCTCATCAATGATAAATGCCCTTTGAGCCAGCTCAGTCTCTTGCAGCTCCCTTTTGCTAACTCTTCCAGCCTCAGTATCATCAGAAGCTCGACTGGAGCGGGGGCGATTCACAGCATGACATGAGGAAGAAGGAGGCACCATCTCATCTCTGAATAGTGCATCCAATAATGTATTATCAACCGGTGATGTAGGGACCAACTCAGGCTCAGTCTCTGGTGGAGCTAGGAGGGCATCAAGATCTGCCCGGAGACCTGATAACTCTATCCATAAAGGAGACACATCAGTGGTGGGGGCTAGTTTCTCTAATACACGCAGCTCAAATGTATCAAGTCGCGGGTCAACGGCCTGAACCTTACGGTCCATTAGCTGTTCCATCCGTTGCTCAACTCTAGTCGCGGAATCCTCAATCGCACGCTGCATCCAAGGCTGCACATACTGAAGTAGTGTAGCCATCTGGGCCTCCAGATTTTGGACATGGGCAAAAGGCACAGTAGAAGACTCTGAAGAGGGGGTGGCTCTGGAAGAGCTAGGGGCCTGACTGACGGCCGGGGAGTGGAAAACCGGGGCATCCTCAGTAGTGGCTGGAAGGGAAGGCTCCTCACCCTAGATCTGCTCCACATCAGCAACCAACTCCACTCCTAATAGTGGCACCTCAATCTGCGACTCTCAGCGAGGTGCAGCTACATTGGCCTCATCCCGAATCAAGTCAATATCTAAAGTCTTGGTCGCCTGCACCAACTTGTCACAATGTCAAACTAGTACTCCAGCATCCCTGCACAGCTGAAAAATGAGGCATGGGAAGCGTAAGGTGGTAGTGTCCTTGAAGGTTCTCTCATGTATCTCCGCAATTAGCATGCAGGCAAAGTCCATCTCTAGCCAAAGCTGCAACCATGACTGCGCGGCCCATGTAAGCATATTATCTGGCAGCGTAGGAAACACCAGGTTCCGCACTAAAAACCAGAAGAATTTGGCTACAAAAGCCAGTGTGGCCTTCTTGATTCCTACACTTGGGGTACTGACCCACTCGGTGCGCCCTCCGTCTGTAGCATGGTGACGGGCTAACCAGAGTAATTGAGTTCATGAGAAAATGAGTTTTCATGAATTGTGTTCTTCATGTTAATATGCATCTGTGATAAGTTGTCTATATGCTTCATGAGGTTAAATGTTGATCATGCCTAAATGGGCCTTATGAACAAATTGCATATTTTGCGTAATGTTGAAACGATGATCATGATATGAGTTGGAGAAGGAAGTTCCTCCAACGAAATGAGAAATGTTGTTGTTTTGATGCATAATAAGTTTGTAGCTGTAGTTCCTACTTGCTTGTGTTGCGTATAACTTATTGATGTGGAGTGGATGTTTCCTCCTATGATTATGCATTTATATTGATGTTGCATGATTGTTCGGCTGATAGTCTCGAGCCGTTTTTCCCTAAATAAGTTTTAAGTGTCATTCGAGGACGAAGGTTCCTAAGTGGGGGATAATGTAACGACTCAGAAAATGATAGGTTGAACTAGAGCCTTGACGTGTGGGTTGGTGTGACTTTATGTTGATGTGTAGGCTGTTTTAGAACCTAACTTGAGCAAGGAGGAAGTCTAGGGTGCAAGCAAGGGCCTTAGCTAGAAAGTGTGAGTGAACCATTTTTTGGGGGTGCGGAATTCATGGTAAAATGTAATAATACTTATTGTAATATTCTTCTGATAGTTGTTTTAATCGGAATATTTCTTTAATATTATTTGTGATGTATTCTAGATATAACATATCTTGGGTTCTTAGGTACATATCTAAATTATTTTCCATTAATTGTTCTAATAGTTTTATATCTTTCATAGCTTCTGTCCAATATTGTAAATATTCGTAGTTCATTTCAATCTGAATCTATTTCTAAATCATATAATTCGGTTCTTTCGAGGTCTAAGTATAAATCGTGTAGGTCTATTTCATACCATTTTTGATTTAGTATATCTTCTAATTCGTCGTCATTAAATATTTTTTCTCATATGATTCTTCTTAATTCAATTATCTCTATACCTTTAAGTATATATAGGATTAAAGTTTCATAGTTTTATATTATTTCATCATGTATGTATGTAGTCATGTTCTTTATCATGCAGGTTTTTATTTTCAATTATTCCTTCCTATCATATTCATAAGTGATTAAATTCATATTAGATCATTATGAACTAGATTATCTGTTTAACATGTTCTCTTGTCACTACTAGCATCGTACTTTAGCGGATACTTCCTTCTTATCAACACCTCAACTTTGTTTACCCCCCTTAACAGCTTTCCTTGCCTACCGGTTTCAACATTAGGATGTCATAGTATAGAAGTTTTCTCCCTGTTTCTAGTGTGCTAATAAACTAGAAATCATGATTCAAATAATTCTAATACATAATAACTAACATAAATTTATTCAATCATATATATGATATTCAGGAATATATGAAATTAGTTCTGCATATTTGTCGAACAATATACCTTTGCCTCTTGCTTATCCATGATATCTCAAGGTTGTTCCATTATCTATGAAGTATGAATATCTTAAGTATTTGAGAGTGTTTTTTATGAAAGCTTGCTTCGTTTATTAAAGGCTTGCTTATTATGTTACATGTACATTCCTTTATATAGACAATTCTAATCCTATATTATTCTCTATAATAATGCATCTACTGTACTCTTTACGACTTTTTTACATGTCTATTGTACACTTTACGACTTTTTTACATACTATTCTTTACAATAATGTGACTACTGCACACTTTACGACTTTCTTTACATAATAATGCACATATGTCTATCTTCTTTTTATCTTTTTGTCTTCTTCTTCTTGTCTTCTTCTTCTTATCGTCTCTGTCTTCTTCTTTTTATCTTATCTCTTTGTCTTCTCCTTTATCTACGACTTTCTTTGCACATTTTACTTCATGTGTCTATCTTCTTTTTATCTTTTTGTCTTCTTCTTCTTATCTTATTTCATCTCTATCTTATTTGATCATTCCAGCTGGACATCGAGAATCACATTATCTTCTCCATTACATTTTGAATATATATGGTCAGGATATTTATGTCCAATTAACTTACAATATCTGGTTAATAGTTCTGACAAAATAAATCCTTCCTTTAATGCTCTTGTTGTAGGTTTTTCTTCTTGTTTTAATAATGATAAAATCCATTTCTGGACTTCATCCATATCTGATTTCCTTAGTTCCCTTGAGTTGGCATAAATCATTAATTGATCTCTGGAATAGTAGCTCCATATAGCATTGCCATTCAAATAATTGTTGGCTAATTCTTGTATTATAGTTGATATACCAATTATTCTTTTATTGGCATAAAAATTGGTATCTCAATTTTTGGTATATCTGGTTGTTCTCCGCTATCTTCTGGTATTATCATATCTTTGGTCAGGCCTATCTTTACAACTTGAATCGGAGGTTTTATCTCCTCATGTAGTATTTCTGTTGTTGTCGTATAGAATTTTATATAAAATAAATTTCCTTTGGTTACTCTTTTGTATATAATAAATGCTTTGTATAATTCTGGTATACCGCTTAATTCTTCCCCATCGTAGGTATATGCAGTACTTATTAATCCATATTTATAACATGTTTTACCTAGGTTAGCATTGGTTTTCGGCTGTGCAATTAGCTTGTTGTATCCTTGTAATTTCTGGGTTGTATAGTCTTGGTTTGGTTCTTTTGTAGTGGTAGATCTGGGATTGAGGTTTAGGTAACTCTGTATTTTGTATATATTTTTGATGAATGTCCTTGTGATGTGGTTATATACCTTTTTCTCATGCTGTATGCTATCTGCATATGTTGAAGTTTGTGGTTCTATGGTTAATGGGTTTTTTGTTTTTTGTGTAAATGGTTTTTCAAATAACTGATTTAAATTTGTATTCCGTTGTCTTTCAATAACTGGATTCTTTCTACATGCAGCTGTATTTAAACAATCATTATGGGTTTTAAGGTGTTTCCCAACGTCGCTTCCTAGCTCTGGATTTTTAAAGTCTTCCGATCGACTTAGCTCCGCATTTTTATAGTCATGCTGCTGACTTGTACTAGCTTTAGACTTCAAATTATCTTCATTAGTCTTTAGCTTTTGTATCTCATTGTCCATACTGTCCACTTTGATACAAAGTGTAGTAATGGCTTTGAGTATCTCTTCGATTGTACTTTCTTTCTCAGTTTGAGTAGCTTTGTCTTGATAAGTAATCTGCATTAACATTCTTGTCAGTTTTTATTACTTCAATAGTGAATGTGAAATTTAATATATTTAATACCAATCTTCTCATTTCTTTTGTCGTTACTGAATCCTGTATTTTTCATGTTAGCCACCATTTTACTTGTGTGTTATCTGTCCTTATAATAAATTTGTTATATACAATATATGGTTCAAATGATAGTGAACATTTATACACTGAATATAATTCTTTCCTATTTATTTCTCATCTTATTTCTGTATTAGTAAATGTTCCTGTATAATATCTACAATGATGTTCTATTTTTTCTTTATCATACCTGTATTTTAAGACTCCTCCATAACTTTTTTCACTGGCGTCTAATTCTACTATATAAGTAATTTTTTTTTCATCCGGAAAATATAGTTTAGGTAGGTTCTTACGTAATAGTTTATTTTTTGTTATTTGTGTTTGGTCTTTTTTATCAAACTGGTATTCTATATCTTTCTTTAATTTTTTTTTGTTAATGGTTTTAGATTCTCTGCTAATTTTGGTATGTATTCTTTTACTTGATTCACTAATCTTAGAAATGATTGTAATTTCTTTTTTGTATCTAGTTGTTCATTTGAGTTAATTATTTTTTGTACTATATGTGTTTGCATTTTTATTCCATTTTTATGTATTTGTATTCCTAAGAATTCTATTTGCTTTTTCATTATGTCTGCTTTCTTTTTACTTAGACTTATGCCTGAATATTCTATAATATGTATAATTTTTTCTAATAATCTTATATGTTCATCTTGTATTTTGGAATATAGTAATATATCATGAATGTATACTATACAATTTTCTAGTTGTTTAAAATAGTTATCCATAAAGTGTTGATATCTACTTGGTGCATTTTTATATCCAAATGGTAATACATTCCATTCATAAAATCCTTGTGGTACTGTAAATGTTGTACGTTTTTTAGATTCTTCTGCTAACTTTAAGTGGTAAAAACATGATTTGCAGTCAAATTTACTAAAATAATTATATCCTTGTATTTGTCGTATTCTTTAATATTTTATTTGGTATTGGGTAATTATATGTTTTAGTTTTTGCATTTAAATTTCTATAATCAATAACCATTCTACTTTTTCCTCTTTTTGTTCACTATGTTTATTTATTATAAATGCTGGGGCCTGTATGCTTACTATTGCTTTCTTGTATATACCCTTTTTCTAGTAATTCACTTATATGTATCTTAAAATTCTGTTAAATCATTAAAATTATATTTTAATGATTTTTGGGTTATTATACTATTATTATCAATTAGCTCAATTTTTACTTTTGTTTTATGTTTTTTCAATCCTTGTAAAAGATCTTCACTATATAATAATTCTAACTTATCTTGGTATTTATTTTTACTTTATCTATAGAGAATATAATTAATTCTATTTTAGGGTCTTGTTTTTTTATATTTTTTAATTTTTGTGTAATTTTTTCACTTCCTTTTATCCATTCCGTTGTTTTTCGTTTTTTATTGTTTACTCTTTTTGCTCCTATTTTTTGTTTACACGGTGTTGTGAACCACCAATGTGTTTTTGTTATTATATGTGGGTATAATTTTTCTAAAAATGGCATTCCTAATAACATATCTTTTGTAGTTAATTCAAAGTTATATATTTCCTCTATAGTTAGTATCTTATCCCATATTTGTACTTTTATATTTTTTGCCTTATATGTGATCATGCTTCCTTCATTATTAAATCCTGTTACTACTATCGGTGTTTTTAATTTTTCCCATATAGTATATTCTTTTTTACGTGCTTAATTTTTCTTTTACTATTTCTAAATCTTCTTCTATATCAATCTCATTATAACTATAATCATTATTATCTATGACTGTAACTATTCTTTCAAAAGGATTTTCTATTTTTATTTTTATTTTTTATTTTTTTGCTGTTATTTTATGTTTTGTTGTTAAAACATATAAGTTTTTACATCTAGCGGTAAATATTTTACTTCCCGGGGCTAGTTCTATTCCTGACATTTTCCAATATAATACTAATGATTTATCTATATTTCTGTCATTTATTGCTACTGAGTAGTTAGCACTTATTATAAAGTTAAATTTTTGGTATATGAGGTTACCTTTTACTGCACTTATTATACTTTTTTCTATGGGTTGTATGATTCTATCATCCGCTAAGTATATTTCTATGGGTGTATCTATTCCTTCTCTAAAACATGCTTTTATTAGTATTTCTGTTCCTCCTAAATGTACATATTTAATTGGATTTTTAGCCTTAATATCTTGTATTTCTTTATTTATTATTCGTTTATTTATTATTGGTATTTTGGCCTTACCTTTAGTGTATTTGCAATCTATGATATGTTCTCTTTGACTTACTACATAATATTCTTCTTTTTGTCGTTTAAACCAGTTTCTTATTGTTGGTATTTCGAATATTTTTTGACTTACTACATAATGTTCTTCTTTTTGGCGTTTAAACCAATTTCTTATTGTTGGTATTTCAAATATTTTTTCTACGCTTAGGTCTAATTCTTTTCCTTTTATTTGTTCAAATATACTATTATCAAATATTATTTTTTGTTCTAAAGATTCTTCATTTTGATGTTTTTCTTTAGTTATTATTTGTATAACTGTTTCAGTCATTTATATAGTATTCATTATCTGATTCTGTTACTGAATTATTTTCTATTTCGTTTGTTTCGTTTTCTGATAATTCATATATACTATCATCGCTTTCTAATTCATAATCTATATACTCTATTGGTATATATTTTTCGTTGTCTACTAGTATTTCTGATATTTGTTTTTTCTTTGAATTTTTAGGTAATTTGCAATCTTTAGCCATGTGTCCTAATTTTCCACAATTATAACAAGTACATTTCGTTAGTTTTCTCTTTGGTCTATATGGTCTTTTTGGTTTTGTAGTTTTTTACGTAGTAGTTTCTCCTTGGTCTTTTATACTTATATTTTGATCTGTATTTTTTATAGTTTCTTTTTTTATTTTTATAATACCTATCCGTACAACCAAATTGGGGTGCTGTTTTATTTTTGCAACATGCTAGTTTTTTACTAATATCTTTTTTCATTTTTATTTCTTCTTTATGTCTTTCACACAGTTCTATAAACCATCGTTGTAAGAATTTCATTCTAGCTCCTAAGGTATCTATTAATCCTGCTTCATTCCAACTTTTTATTACCATTGAATTAAAAGGTTCTGGTAATTTTGTAAAATATGATTTTCTTATTTCTTTACTTTCTTCTGTGGTATATGTTCCTTTATAATAGTATTCTCTAAATGCACATGTATATTCATCTATATAACACATTACATATTGCTAATTTTGTCATTAGATTCCGGTTTATGATTTTTTCTTTATTTTGTTCTTCTACTTCTGTTGTCATACTACTAAATTCATTTCTTATAGCTACTTCGTATTTATATAATATTTCCATAGTTGTAGTAGGTAATTCACCATTAGATTTTTTATTACTTCTTAGAGTTTTTAAACTTTCATATGATAAATTTTGTAGCCATAATTTTACTGTTCCTATAAGTGTTCTTTCTCTATATCCTGGTGTTTCTATCATTCATATTTTGTTGTCTATTAATTGTTTTGATATATATCCCATCCATAATTGGATTGTTTTATTTATATCTGTTACACAGTCTAAATCTAAAAAATTATGTTGTTCAGTTATTGGTTTAGGTGTCCATTTTTTATTCAATCTTTTATCCATATAGTTTTTTCTCTATCACATTGTTCATAGTTTGCATTATAATATTTTGGATTTAGGTTTTTTTTTATTCCTGATGTACTAGGTTTTTCATCCATGTCTACGTCTCCTGTATTTATTTCTAAATTATTTGTATTATCTATGTTTGCTAAAAGTTCCGTATATGTTTCGCTTGTTTCCAAATGTTGTTCTAGAT
>NW_006239152.1:45657-52696 GCF_000226075.1 Solanum tuberosum | reverse complement strand
GAATGTTGTCCATCTAGATCATCGTCGTTTATTTCATCAATTCTTATTTCGGGTAGATTATCTTGGCTATTTTCTCCTTTTTCTTCTATTTCGTCTTCTAATTGTAATTTTTCTTTAAATTTAATTATCTCGTTTGCTAATTTTGTTTTTTGTTCTTTTTCTTTTTGTTTAATTTCATACATTTCTTTTAATATTGCTAATTCTTTTTGTAGTTCTATTATTTTAGTATTTTTTACTTCTTCTAATTGTTGTCCTTCCTTTTTTGCTTGTTGTTTTATTTTTTCAATTTCCGTTTTTCTATCTATTTCTTTATTTTCTTTTGTTATTCTTATCATAGCAGTTAAACTATCTTCTAGTTTTACCGTTTCTTTTTCTAACATTAAACTTAGATTGTCACTTATTTTCTTACATCTTTTTCCTAGATTAGAAAATATTATATTTATTTTTAATCCGTCATAGTTTTCATATGTTTTTTCATCTATTGCGTACTCTTCTTTATTCATTTATAAATTGTGTTGTAGTTTGTATTCTAAGTTTTCTATTTGTATTTGTAGATATAAAATAGTTTTTCTCTGTGCTACTATAGATTTTTTACAAATTCCTGCAAATATATTACCGTTAAGTCTATTTTGCCTATGTCTCAATTCTTATCTATTTGCTATAATTATTTCAGTAAGTTTTTGTCTATATTCGTTATTCTCGTTATTCATTGTATCTTTTAAATATTGAATATATTTTATATTCTATTTTAGATATATTATCTATTAATTGATCTAATTTATCGTTATCAGTTTTTGTGATATTGAGTTGTTTATATTCTGGATATAATTTGTTTAATTTTCTTCTTATTTTTCTTAACTTTCTACTAGTATATTTCTTCTTATATTTCTTTTCATCCATAGCTCTGATACCTCCTCCGACTTCAACGTAAAACTGATACCGTGCACATCCTTCATTTTGGAATAGAAGTAACTTAAAAATATATTTCCACGTCGGCCTCCTCTAACTTCAACGTGAAATGGATTATGTGACTTAAAAATATCTTTCCATGTTAGCATCATACGAATTAAATGTAAAATAGATAGCGGGTACATCCTTCACCTCCGAATAGATGTGACTTAAAAATATATTTCCACGTTATGCACCTCCAACTTCAACGTGAAATAGATAGAGTACACATCCTTCACCTTAGAAAAGATTTGACTTGAATTTTTTTTCCATGTTAGCCTCCTTCGAATAATCATGCAATGACCCTCTCGGTGAATGAAAATACAATGACCATATCGTTAAATAAAAATTATAAACGCTTTCGCAGCAAATGAAAAATGAATGACCCTCTTGGAAAATGAAACAAAAATGATGAATGGCTCGATGATTGTCCACTATAACAAGGTGGATGACTCAATGACTGTCCAACTGTAATGAGGAAGATGACTCAATGATTATCCAAATGTAACGAGATGGATGGCTCGATGATTGTCCATCGTAATGAGGTGAATCGCTAAATGATTATCCAACTTTAATGAGGTGTACACTAGATGATTATCCAATTGTTATGAGGCTGATGGCTTGATTATTATCCAACTGTAGCGAGGTGGATGGCTTAATGATTATCCAACTATAACGAGATGGATTGCTCGATGATTGTCCACTATAATGAGGTGGATGGCTCGATGTCTTGAAAGTGTCATCCTCTCGATACTTTCACCTGTTCCTGTACTCGAAAAGGAAAAATTAGTAGATACAATGTCTCCTTAGCTAACGACTTGATCAAGAAGTTTTAAGGAAAGATTCATATGAGAATGTGTACAAAGTGTCTGATCAGTTATACACAAGTTAGCAACCATCATTTTACTCTTGAACACTTTGTGTTCGTTGTTACTCATGTCTTATTGGGGATTTATATGAGGCGTTGGTGGCTCAAATCCTGAATTTACTTTGCTCCATTATGAGAAAGTTGGAGATTTTGAAGTTGACTTTGAACTTCAAGTGATGCTGGATCATTTGAATTTGACTATCTAACTTCTAACAATACTTGTTAGAATTTTTGAGGTTTTCCTCAAAAAATTTGTCCTAGTTAAATCTCTTGGAAAATCTCAAAATGATCTCCAACATTGACATGCTGGAGATAGTATCTTTATTATGATTTTTTAAAAATATTATCAAATATTCTTTCCAGTTTTTACTATAAGGATAAATGAAAATCACATGAAGCACATGATCGAGCTGTTGTGGACCTACATATCCTGTTGATGATGAATACTACAAAATTTGAGACAAGATTGTTTGTAGAAAATGTATAATATGAACATGAAGAAATAACAAAATGATATTATTTGCAATGTTGAAAAACCTCAACACAAAAGATATGTCACATTTTTGGGGCGGACGACCCAATGAAATAAGAAATAGGCGTCTCACAATAAAAGGATTATCCTAGAGTCACAATTTACAAAGAACAAATCAATTATACAAAAAAGGATGTAAATTATTATTTTAAAGTAAAGAATCTAAAAAATATTTTAAAAGATTTTGAAGGTGGGTGGTTGCCCTTATTTTTTTTTTTGAAAAATAAAGAATATGACGGGATAGTAAAATCTTAACTACAATCGGTACCAAGACTTATGGATGCATGTAAATTTCTTTTTTTAACTGAGATTAAATTTGAAGTAATTCCTACTGCTTCAAGTGGTACCTCTAACATAATTAAGTATCAACAAGATTTATTCATCTTGCTTCAAACAATCAAATATTTTTATATACATCTAATTGCATTGGTCCCAACTGAGCTGAAGACATGACTCTTACAATATGTACACAATGTTTTTTTTCATGTTGAAATTTGAAAGAATAAATACCGAACCCAAGAAGGGCTACTTATGTATCTCACCTATATAATAATTAGGCTTGCGTAGTTCGTGCAAATATGACTTTGAAAATATGCACAATGAATTATTTTATTTTTAAAATTTAAAAGAATGAATATCGAATGCAAGAAAAGCTGCCTACGTATCTCACCGAGATGAGAGTCTTGTTCGCATAGTTCGTTCAGATAGGAAATAAAATAATTTGAAGATTTAGACAAACTTGGAGCGCTTTCTCGTGAGTTTAATGCCACTGACATCTATAGTCAGGAAGTGTCTTCTGACTCTTTGTTCCGAATTGTTTTGTTTCTTCTCAGCTTTCGGTAAGGAAACCTATCTTCGCATTTTTTTCAGAATATTTCTGAGGATTGTGTATTGATGTGCTCCTAGTATCTATGGAAATCACTTGTTGTTGTTCTTAATCAAATGTCTCTTAGGACTGTGTGTTCTCCTAATTATTCACGAGAATCATACATTGTTATACCCAATTGTCGGGGATGGTTCTCCTGCAAAAAATATATAAAAAAAATGTGTGAAAGGAGGGCCAACAGGGAAAATGAACAATAAAATAGATGAATGCGACCGCGTAGTCAAAAACTCTCCCGATTTGTCTTTTGATTGTGTATACATATTTTGTGTAATATAAAGACTCAAATTTCACTAGTCCTCTTGTCCCTTGCAACTTTGGACGAGCTATGATCTCTAATCATATTTTTGACTTTGTAGTGATTGAATGAACTTTGTTCTTTGAAAAGTGAGAAATTTTAATTTTCGACACAAACTAGTCTTTCAGTGGAAAAAAAAGGTTACTCCAAAGGTAAAAGTGTTAGTTTGTGTTCATAATGAATAATGTAAAATACAACACAGAGAACTAAACACATAAGCACTTCTTTGTTTGAAGACAAGCTCACTTATATCACATAACACTCACACAGTTACTGTGTGTCTTATACAAATATGTGACCCTTTTGTGTCAAGGGTGGGCTTAGCGATTTGAAGGATGTATTACGCCAATTGAAAATATTCTCTTGTCCCCAAATATAGTTTACACATAATTTATGAATAAATCAAATGGGTTTACAAAACGAGGAAAAAGATACAAATAATTGATCCCACACAAGGGTACAATTCTAAACTAAGCCCACGTGAGAAGTCTTGGACTTCTTTTCATCTCCAAATATCAATGCCTTTTGGATGTAACAGTGGCTTCTCACGATCCTTTTTCAACTAAAATAATCTATTAAAATAAACTCCAACCGTGGGACAATGATTTGTCAAACGATATATACATCCTTCAAAATTTTACACACAAACATAAGCGTCTGTTTAGGCTGCTTTGGACTCAAAATGGTCTTTTTATTAGATCCAACACACCTAAGTGTTGGTCATCTTAGGTCAATGCACTAAATCAAGGTTTTGACTTCCCTTTACACCAGTTGACTAAGGAGAATTTTGAATAACTAGGGCCAAGTGGATAGCTTGAGTTGGAATTTTGACAACCATTGGACGGATGATGAACCAATAAATTGTCACAAATTTTGAAAGGGTTATATTTGAAAAACGACTGAGGGATCACAAAATCGTTCTTTAATAATAAATAAAATTGATGTCATTTGGCCGAAACCTGTCATGAATGCAATGACAAATTGCATATAATTTAAACAAATAATCAATGAATGATAAATACAATATACAAATAATCAATAAAATATACAAGATACAATATATAACATAGTAAAAGAATACTCCCTCAATTTAAACAAATGAAATCATAATGGTTAGTACCTCTATATTCCCAGCGGAGTCGCCATGACATCTCTATTTTATTAAAATAAGGTGAAACGTTGTGATAACTTAAAAATTAATTAATTAATTTATCACGACCCAGGGTACCCCTTAGATATAAATTGGCGTATAGGAATGAGAGAGACCCCATACAAGCTACTTAACATTTATAACATAAAAACTAGAACAAGGAAGTAAAGACAACATTTTTAGTCCAATAGTTTTACAAAAGAAAAGCGAAAGTCTAAAACACTTATCTCAATAGCCATCTAATACAAAAGAATGAAATTGGGCCTAGCCCATACATCATGTCCAAAAACTAGAAATATAGAAAGAGACTAAGAACAATTAAAGTCCGTCCTCGAAGCATAAAGACTCACCAAAACTCGGGAACCTCGAAATCAACCACTACCCACGAAACTGAGAAACCTATATGTCAGACCCTATATTTGGAGAATTGGAGGCAAGAGTATGCATTAGTACAAAATAATGTACCAAGTATGATAGCTATGCATACAACATTTAAACCATGCTAAAAGAGGAAATTTCATGAAATGCAATTGACCAAGCTAAAACATAATATAAAAGTGTTAGAAAACATAACTTATAAAACATGCTCAATGCAAGCTAATAATCATTTAAAGCCTTTGAGCACTTATGAGATACTAATTGAAGTAACTTTAGTTCATTATTATTGTGGGAAGTAGCTTTAACTGACATAGAGACAATGTGAACTATAATATGATCCCCGGTGTCTCCCACACCGAAAAGGGTTGTACTACTTTCCAAGGTAAGGACCATGAACTTCTAGCTTAGGTGGATCCACTAGCTAATGTATATTTAGACAATCATCCTATGGGGGCACATAGATAAGGGATAAGGAGATTGCTTATAGAAACCTAGCCTCTACCCATCTCAATATCTTCTCGGTGCTAAGCATAAATCCCACAAAATAGTAATTTCTTACTTGTTTTTATTATCCATGAAAGGACACGTCTTCTTGGTAATCCAAGCTAAGTCAGTGTCCATGGAAATGTATCATTCAGTAACCAATCAAAGCTAGGTTCATTAGGATAGCTCTTAATCTTTGATTCAATTAGGTGAGAAGACCTTTCAACCTTAGAACCCTTTATTATCTTAGAAAACCTTTCACATTATGCTTTCATGTGTATATGAGAAAATCCTTTCAAAACCACAACAACAACATCATAATTGATACTTTACTCTCAAAGCATCCTTAAAACATTTGCATAGATTTCATAAAAACATGCATTATTCCATAATTTACCTTTCAAGGTTCAAAACCCAATTTCAATCATCAACATTTAGAAAACATGGGTTAGATATGGTTTTCATCATAAATTCATGTATCTCTATCAATACATGCTTGATTTTATAAAACTCTTCCTTCGTAATCAAAATCCCACATCATATGATCATAATTTGGAAACATAGGGATTACATGGGTGCATTGGGGAAATCATAATATTTCATCAATTCATGCATAAGAGATCATAATTCAATCATTTCAATCAATAATCAAGAGAATATATGGCAATTGAAGAAAACCCTAACTCAATTGGAGATTTCGAACTTTTAAAATATGAGAATTTGGGAACTCCATGAATGGAAGGAATCCATAGATTAAACCTACCATACCTTGAAGCCGATTGCTTATCTTTAATGGAGGAATTGAGACTTGACATGAAACCCTAGGTTGAATCCTTTTTCTTCAACTTTTCTAGAGAGAAAAATATGTGAGGGTTATTCTTTTTGGTTATTTTGAAGAGAATGAACTAATTTGGGGGTTGGAATCACTTATATAGCGGTCTTAGTGAAGGGTAAAATGACGTAGTATAGAGATAAAATAATTAGGAAAAGACCTAACTGCCCCTAAACTTAACTGCCAAACTACCATCAATGGCCACGACAGAAGGACAATGGACAGGACGACGGTCCGTCCCGCACGATTGTCGTTTGTGGTCAGAATCAGGTTCTTAAGCCAGTGAACCACGGGCCCTAACCATAGACCATGGTCCGAAAGAAGGTCCATTGGTAAGGCCGTGGTCCTGGGGTGTCACGCCCCGAGCTACCCCCGAGACGCGGACATGGGACCTAGGACCACAAGTGATCCCAAGCTAACCCTGCTGGCATGATCATGAGCATACTAAACATAATAAACTGATGCGGAAGCTAAATCATAAATAAATCTGAAAAGATGGGGAATACCCATATACTATAGCTGAATATATCAAATCTGAGAGTTTAATACAAAAGAAATATCAAACTCAAAATACTAAGCTGAATCTAACTATGTCTGAAATAAGCCTCTAAACTGACTAGAAATGTTGGGACATGCCCCAACTAGATCTAGCAAAACTGAAATTAAA
>NW_006239152.1:0-38635 GCF_000226075.1 Solanum tuberosum | reverse complement strand
AGTGGCGTTGGAAAGATAATTCAATTATATATCTAACCATAGGTAATGAGAGACACAATTCATTTTGTGCTAAGATTTATGACCAGCTGAAGTTGACTTAACCACAATTTTCATCTAACTGGCTGCTGACCCTCATCTACGGTCAGGCCTACGGACCGTGGATCGAATGACGGTCCATGCTGGTCGACCGTAGTTTGTGTCAGAGGCTGGGTGAGGGTAGTCTCGATCCACGGACACAAACCACGGACCGTGGTCTGATCTACGGTCCGTGGGTCTGTCCGTGAGTCGGGACTTAGCCAATTTTTTGAGCTGGTTTGGGGAGGGGTTGCAGTGGTGAACCACGGACCACCAGCACGGGCCGTGGCCTGACGTACGGTCCGTGGATGGTGACCGTAAGTTGCACCTGCAACTTCTCGAAATCTGTATTTTGGTCTGTTTCGAATACGGGGTGTTACATGGGGCTTCAGGGTCCATTTAGGGAGTCCCATCTATGGACCACACCTATGGTCCATGGTCCCATCCACGGGCTGTGGTTGGCCTCCATTGGTTCACTCATGTAGCTTCTGCAAAATGTTGTCTTACCCTCTTTCAGATCCTGGGTGTTACAATATCCCCCCCTTGGGATCATTTGTCCTCGAATGAGAATCAAGCTAGTACTAAAAGAGTGGGAGAGAAACATAATACAACTATATCTAAATGGATATAACCAAAGAGGAACTATTAACTCCAAGATAGGATAGAATCAAATCATCATAAGAGGGGTGGAACTAAATCTAATATCCCATTATGCATGCAATACACATATCTGAGGAGGAAACATCAACTCCAAGCTAACATTCGAGGAGGAAACATCAACTCCAAGCTAAAACATACTCAAATGCATATATCCAAGAAGGAAACATAAAGTCCAATCTAAAGACATGATCACAACATCATATCAAGTAGTCTACATGAAATTCATACTCATGTGCACATAAACATGTGTGAATCAATCAAATAAACTCATTTTCTCAAAACTTGAATTTTTGATAAATCATACATTGTAGGGAAATCATGGAAACATTTAAGACACATGACTCTAAAACAAAGAACTAACTATGAAGAACTCATTACCTCAAGCTAGAGTAGGAGCAGAAGGAAAGAGATGAGGATATTAGGACATTATATGGGCCTCGGCCTCCCATGTAGTACCCTCAATTAACTTATTCCTCCATAACACTTTCACAGAAACTACTTCTTTATTTCTCAACTTCTTGACTTTCCGGTCTAAAATCTCAACCGGAACATCTTCATAAGAACGATTCTCCTTAACTCCAAGCCTTCTAAGGGAACTACGGATGTCAGATCATCAACACATTTCCCCAACATAGAGACATGGAAATCGGATGAACCGATGCCACCTCATTAGGCAAATCTAATTCGTAAGCAACCTTACCAACACGTCACAAAATATGATATGGGCCTACATAACGAGGACTAAGTTTTCCCTTCTTACCAAACCTAATTACACCCTTCATGGGTGATATTTTTAATTAAACACAATCATGAACATCACACTCAAGATATCTTCTTCTTACAGCGACATATGACTTTTGTCGACTATGAGATGTTTTCAACCTTTCTCTAACAAGTTGAACTTTCTCTATGGCCTCATGTACCAACTCGGGACCTATTAGGATGACTTCACCCAACTCAAATCATCCTATAGGAGATCTACACCTCCTACCATATAATGCTTCAGATTCAGCCATATCAATATGATAACAATTGTTATAAGCAAACTCAATCAATGGTAAATGGTCATATCTGTTAACCTTAAAATCAATCACAAAGCTCTCAACATATCTTCCAAAGTTTGGATAGTACGTTCCACTTTCCCATCGGTTTGGGGATGAAAGGCCGTACTAAGCTTAACACGAGTACAACAAAATTTTTGGAAAGACTTCGAAAACTTAGAAGTGAATTGGGTACCATGATCAGAAATAATGGAAAAAGGCACTCCGTACAACCTTACTATTTCTGTCAAGTACAACTTGACATATTCCTCCGCTGAATAGGGAACCTTGATGGGAAGAAAATGAGCCAATTTCGTCATCCGATCTACTATAACCCAAATCGAGTCATGTTGACGCTGGGTGCGAGGCCAACTAACTATAAAGTCCATATTCAAATCTTCCCACTTCCAAGTAGGAAGGCGAAGATCTTGGGACAAACCTCTCGGTTTCTGATGCTCAACTTTCAATTGTTGACAATTAGGACACTTAGTCACAAATTCCGTAATATCCTTATTCATCCAGTTCCACCAATAGACCTCCCGCAAATCACAATACATCTTGGTGGCTCTCGGGTGAATTGAATACCGCAATCTATGGACTTCTGTGAAGGTCTGAGATGTTTGCATAATCAAGACACAACTTACAATGCAAACGTTTACGATCGTACAATAGTAAAGTAACCCAACCAAGGGTTGGGGTCAAGTCTTAAGGGAGCGGTTTCTGAGAAGTAGTGATTAAGTGTGAAAGTGCTAAAGCTAACCGTAGCTAAAGACTTTATCGAATTAAGACATGACAAATTAAAGGGTTTGACACGAGTGTCGGTTATCAATGAGGGGTTTGTAAACAAGTAAAGAGAAAAATCAACCAAAATAAGGAGAGATACGAATATGGAGACCGGATTGTTTAGATGTGATAGGAATTCGGGTTAGACTAGACTATTGGGTAAATGCTTTTGATAGTAAATCCATTGAATATTTGTGACTAGGCTAGACTATAGTGGGGGTAAATTCTCTCTCGAGCAACTTACCCCGAATCAAATGGGTTCCTCTCGGACACCCATTTGCCGCATGAAGAAAAACCTCTGCCTTAGCCTACACACTCTCTCGAGCTGAGTATGTGGGAGAAGGACTAGGGTTCAATCTGTCGAGCTGAACCTTATGTCGACCCACTCCCACCGGCCATCAATTTAGTAGTCTTAATTTAACGACCTCTCTCTCGAGCAAGCCGGAAACACAAAGGTGAAATCGTATTTTCAACTACATTTTCATTAAGTTCCAACACAACGACTAAACGAAATCACATCTAAACAACAAATAAACTATCAGTAAGCAAGACCCAATAATTAACCTAACCCATATCCACAAAATCACACCCCAAGAATTGTGGTTTTAACTACACATGTAAAAGAGGTAAAAATGTATTTCAATTGCAGTTTCGATCAATGGGTAGGCAAGATTAAGTCCTAAAATATGTCAAAAGTGAAGAATCCACAAGACCCAAGTCCAAAATTTTGGAGTTGAAACCCTTTGAATCTTCCAGTTCTTCAAAACCTCTCCAAGGTTAGAGAGAATATTCTAAATCTGATATTAAAACTTGATAATAATTTCTACTCTTATACTAAGCCACAAAACTTTAACTAGTATTTATAGTTTTCAGAAAATGTGTTGCGAAGGATCACTCGACGAAGTTAGTTGAGATCACCGATCAACTCGGCGATACACCATTTGGTCTAGTTCATCGCCGTCTTGCATTAGCCTTTATCATCATTGTGTTTTGGATCATTGGACGACAATGTACAGCTTCACGGAACTGCTCGGCAATACGCTGACTGCTATTTTTTACCGCTGATTTGATCCTTTACTTCAGGACTCAACACACTAGAATAAAAGGCAAGGATAAGACCTTTTGGCGACTCGCCGAATGGGTTCTGAGATTCTCAGATCTTCATTTCGTCGTTCTTTCTGCTGCCTTTGTTCCTTTTCGCTAACTAGTGTCCATGCTTTCCCTCAAACTACAAATACCTGAAACTTAAGGGTTTTCATCAGATATTGACATAAAATATGTATTTGAGGACACTAATTCTATCAAAATATAACCCTAAATGAGTCCAATTTGTGGACTCATCAACACCCCCAACTTAAAATTTTGCTTGTCCGCAAGCAAACTGAAGTTCAGCCATTCAAAAAGGGTGTCTCGAACAGTGCTACATAAAACTCAATCATGAATGCACATAACAAGACTCAATTTACTTATGCAAAGATCAAATATGCAGTCAAAGATTCAAGTTGTGAACTCACCAATATCAAAGAATCTCATGCTCACAATACTTGCTTCAAATACAAGTTCAAGCTCAACCAAAGTGTTCAAATGCCCTCACACAAGGAATGATTCCATATTCACACACTATGGTTTACAATTTAAAGCTTCGGAATCAAATGCAACGCTCACACTCACAAAGATGAACACAATGCATGCTTTCACCCATAGGTTTGCCCGTATTTTCCGATCAACATTTGTTTCAGTTCACTTAAGATCAAAAAGGTCTTTTCAAGGCTTGTAATGGGGCTGACTGCAAAGGTATGTTCATTTAGGCTCAATGACTTTCATTCTCATGAAATGTGGTTCTCCCAACACTTCCTTTCCTTTTCCTTCATCATTTTCTTTAGTGCTCATAAGTCATCCTATTATTCACTTTCCATGGATTGTTTGGAAACTCCATTTCTTTTATACTTAATTCCACAACTTTCTTTTTCATTCTTCTTCTTTTTCTTAATTTTTTTTATATAAAGGGATTCCATTTTTCTCAAAACCATGGGTAAGAGGAGACTTTCCTTGTACTTCTTGACTTGCCCTTATCTTTTAACCACACTCCCAACTTAGGATTTTGGCCTAAGTTGGCTATTGAACTAACCACAATTTCATGAGAATTATGGGTGATAGATAAAGAAAGGTCATTGTTTTTATCAAATTTCTTCCAAAGAAAAGGAAAGCTCAAGGGGTGTTCAAAAGAGTTTCACACACTAACAAGGTAGGTCACAAAAGAGGTATATGTCAAATTAGCTCACACTCTTAGAAGTTGCCTAAGATCTTATCGACAGATAGCATCACTTAGTTGACCGGACCAACGGGGCAAATTCTAGGATCCATCATGCATAGTTCACATGTAAGCTCATCATACTAGGCATTGACACTATAAGTCAAACAAGACTCCACACTTTCGCTAGTGTGCAATGATCATCACAAGAGATTCAATTCAATACTAGGCTAGTCATAACGAGATGCAAAGAGTTCACATATTGTCTATGCAACTTCATTTGGCCTCATCGTAGCCGCGCATTCATGCTTGTTGGATTGAGAGCACTATTCAAGTCATCGGTATTGATCCGAACCGAGACTTAAATTTTGCAAACGAACAGCCACATTCAACACACGAGAGGTGGCAAATTTTTTTGGATAGGTCAAAATCATTTTCAATTAAAACAAAAGGAGCCATAAGCTCAAACATCCAGAAAAATAGTATATAATGACATTGCACACATAATGACCCAAATGTATCATCAAACAATAATAGTCACACACAAGATAGGGCTCACCCCACCACAAATAAAAATAATTTTTCCTCAAATGCAAATAACACAGAATCCGAAATGTAAAATAAAGAAAGACAGAGAGGGAGGTAAATATGGGATCCTGTCTAAGCGGTCGCTCCGTCTGTCTGGGCATCAGTGCCCGGAGTGTTGTCATTCTGACTCTGGTTTTCATTGTCTGCGTTTGCCTCAGTTGCTGCAACGATATTAGCCTTAGCCATATTGTCGAAATTGTGAGCTGCTCCAAAGGCATGTATCGCGTTAATGAATCCTCGAGCCAACGAAGGGACATTAGGGTCAATAGGAATCCTCCAATTGGAACTGGCTTTCTTGTTCTCACTCCCTGCTTTGGGGTGATATGTCGTTCATACATCTCTTCTGGAGTTTTGTGCCTTTATATGTCTAGGTGGCATATTTCTACCTACAACCTTTGGTCTGGCCATGTCTGCAAAGCCTTGAGATAAGGTTAGAAATATTCAACAAGAAAAACGAAGACCATCAGCTGCAGGCAGGCTTAGTAGTCCATTCGGCGAGTCACCAAATACTTTCGGTGAACAAAGGGGTGTCCGCCGAAAGTTACAATGCAGAAGGGGTCAGGGGTGCATACAAAGGGTGAGGAAGAAGACTTTCGGTGAGTCGCCGAGTGCTTTTTGCGACCTCATGCTTCTCACCGAAAGGTATAGAAGCCACATCACATAAAGCATGATATCAAACGCGAGGAAGGAAACTAGGCAAACCGCTGAGTGGTTCGGCAAGCTCGTCTCATCTCGCCGAAATGACTTGTGGTGCCTATTATCAACCCAACTTCTTGAAATAAGGCCTGCAACCCCCGAAAATGCAATTAAACTATGCACTAATACCATTAAGCTCAAACCAATACACTCAACCATGATAAACACCACGCATGCACAAACCCACAAGATTAATCATTTTTACGCGCAACAAAAAGGAGTTCAAAAATCAAGATAAAATGGGCAAGATTTACAAATCGAACTCAGCATTTCACAAATCTAAACCTATTAGAGAGGCCCAATACACTTCAATATGATAAACCCAATTGCATAAGAGAACAAATTTTTTAGAGTAGCCTCGGGGTTCAGGAAAACCAACCTTTTATGCCGATCGAAGTGCATTGAAATGGTAGGAGGCAATGTAATATCAAGTTCGAACACCAATTGATGACTAAAATACCAGGAATGCGAAGATAATGAATATACTTACTAAGTTCATATTTTGCGAAATTTGAAATCGAGTGGAAAATGAAAATTTGTCAAACTTTGAAACCATTGGCCTTTAAAACTGTCCAGTTGTTGTCCATTCGGCGACATTATTCAAGATCGTTGAACTACTCTGTGTCACGCCGAGTTGTCTATTTCCTTGCTGAAATTTACAGAACCGTCGGGATCGATGACATAGTCGGCGTTTCGCCAATAATTTCTGAGGTCACCTATTTTTACAGACTCCAATGTAAATTGGTCGGCGGTCTAGTTTGCGGTAGCCGAACCTATCGGCGATTCGCGGAATGGACCTTTAGATTGCCAATCTACACTTGTCGATCACTCTCCACATTTCAACCTGCAAAATCAATACACAATTCTTTCTAAAAGGCAAAGCATTTAATAACTTTGGTTGCCTCCCAAGAAGATCCTTAGTTAATGTCGTGTCACGACGTGAATCAACCCTTAAATTTCAGTATTGGGGGCTACCTCATTTTCATAAGGCCACCCCTCTGTTCGATCCGAGTTGGGCAAGGGTATCAATTGGTCCATTTCGGACCCCAGAAGTTGAATGAGTAAAGAATGAGATGTAGTCATCTGATTTAGCATCACAACATTCTCTCTAACCTCTTCCAACACTTTGTCGTGCTTATCAACATTGTATAGGTTGAGCAAGAGGACCTCTTCAATTTTCTCGCCCTCTTTCTTCTTCGTAGTTCGACGCTTGTGAGGAGGAATGTACTTATACTTTTCTTTGGATAGTACCTCTAAGTCATTGACCTTTTGGGCCAAATCATCGAGCTGCTCCAACAAAGTGGCCATTCCTTGGTCTTTCACCTTTTTCTTGATGGTCTTGGCCATGTGCTCAAGTAGGTGGGCTGCTTTTGCATAAGGCAGTTGGATGATACCACTTTCCGCTTTATTGAAACTTAGGATATAATCTTTAAGCTTCGTTATTTTAAGAGGATGGTGATTCATTTGGTCACTAATTTCACTATTTACACTTATTTTCCTATTTCAACACAAACACGCAAAGAAAACAAAACTAAAATTTAAGTTAGTAAACTACGACTACCGAAAACAAACATCGTCTTAACCAAAAAATTTCACGTAACACTACTCCTCAGCAGCGGCGCCAATTTGATGTTTGCATAATCAAGACACAACTTCTGATGCAAGTGTTTACAATCGTACAATAGTAAAGTAACCCAACAAAGGGTTGGGGTCGAGTACCAAGGGTACGGTTTCTGTAAATTAGTGATTAAGCGCGAATGTGCTAAGCTAACCGTAGCTAAAGACTTTATCGAATGAAGACATGACAAATTAAAGGGTTTGACACGAGTGTCAACTATCAATAGGGGGTTTGTAAACAAGTAAAGAGAAAAATCAACAAAAATAAGGAGAGATACGAATATGGAGATGGGATTCTTGGGATGTGATGGGAATACGGATTAGACTAGACTATTGGGTACATACTTTTGATAGTAAATCCATCGAATATTTGTGACTAGGCTACACTATAGTGGGGTAAATTCTCTCTCGAATAACTTACTCTGAATCAAATGGGTTTCTCTCGGACACCCACTTGCCGCATGAAGAACAACCTCCACCTTAGCCCACTCACTCTCTCGAGCTGAGTGCGTAGGAGAAGGACTAGGGTTCACTCTCTCGAGCTGAACCTCATGTCGACCCACTTTCACCGACCATCAATATAGTAGCCTTTATTTTATGATCTCTCTCTCAAGCAATCCAAAAACACAAAGGTGAAATCGTATTTGCAACTACAATTTCATTAAGTTCCAACACAACTACTAAACGAAATCACGTCTAAACAACAAATAAACTATCAGCAAGTAAGACCCAACAATTAACCTAGCCCATATTCACAAAATCACACCCCAAGAATTGGGGGTTTTAACTACACATGTAAAAGAGGTAAAAATTTTATACCAATATCAGTTTCCATCAATGGGTATGCAAGATTAAGTCTTAAAACAAGTCAAAAGTGACAAATCCAGAAGACCCAAGTCCAAAATCTTGGAGTTGAAACCCTTTGAATCTTTCAGTTCTTCAAAACCCTCTACAAGTTTAGATAGAGTATTCTAAATTTGATACTAAAACTTAATAATAAAACTTGATATTAATTTCAGCTCTGATACTAAGCCACAAAACTTCAACTAGTATTAATAGTTTTCAGAAAATATGTTGCGAAGGATCACTCGGTGAAGTTAATCAGAATCGCCGATCAACTTGGTGATCCGCCCTTTGTCTAGTTCATCGCCATCTTGTGTTAGCCTTCAGCATCGTCGTGTTTTGGATCATTGGGTGACATAGTAAAGCTTCGCGGAACTGCTCGGCGATACACTGACTGCTTCTTTTTACCGCCGATTTGATTCTTTACTTCAGGGCTCAGCACACTGGAACAAAAGGTGAGGATAAGACCTTTTGGCGAATCGCCGAATGGGTTCGGCGATTTTCAAAGCTTCATTTAGTTGTTCTTTCTGCTGCCTTTGTTCCTTTTTGCTAAGTAGTGTCCACGATTTCCCTCAAACTACAAATACCTTAAACTTAAGGGTTTTCATCAGATATTGAGATAAAATAAGCATTTGAGGACACTAATTCTATCAAAATATAGCCCTAAATGAGTTCAATTTGTGGACTCATCAATCTGTTCCCTCAAGTTGTCAACATTCAGAACGACCTTGATATCTATGTACACCATATCCCACTTTGGAGAAATATTCTACGGATTTCTTAAGCACCACTTCTTTTAAGTGAACACAAATTTGATCAAGACCTTGCTTGTCTTTCACATCCGTCACAAAAGATGATTATGAGCTATTGTGAACCATAACACCACCTTTGGTGGAGTGCACTAACTGAACACCCATTCGGGCAAATCTATGAACATCCCGAACCAATCATTTCTTACCTTCTTCAATATGAGAAACACTACTCATGTCATAATCTTTCAATAACTCAAGCCATATTATTTGTGAAAGATTTAGATCTTTCTGATTAAACACATATTGCAAACTATTGTGGTTGGTAAAAACATCTACATGAACACCATACAAATAATGCCTCCAAACCTTTATGGGAAAAACAACCGCCGCTAGTTCAAGGTTATGGGTAGGTTAATTCTTTTCATGTATCTTAAGTTGTCTAGAGGCATAGGGAATGAATTTCCCAATTTGGATAAGTACACATCCTAGACAAATTCTCGAGGGATTACAGTAACCAAAATAAAGCCATCAGTCCCTTTCGGTAGAGTCAACACCGGAGTGGAAGTAAGTCTATCCTTCAATCTTGAAAACTCTTCTCACACGCTTCAGATCTTAGTTGTCACGCCTCAAATCCCATTAAGACGGACAAGTACCCGATGCCCTAAAGGCCCGAGAGAACCAACATGTAACTTGTGCTTACTATGCATATAACTATGACAATCTTGTGACAAGTTCACATAGGATGCAGTGATACGAACCAACATAAGTAGACCCAAAACTTACATACAAGACTTGGTCGTTGAGGCCACAACTTGTTAAGATGCAACTGAACCATATACATAAGTCTACAAAGCCTCTAAAAGATAGAAAACTTAGAGTAGGTCGGGACAGACCCCGCCTTACCCTTAAGTACGATACAATACCAAAATGAATCTATGAAGGACTCAGTAAAGCTCCGAATCAATCTGGAGCTCACCAAAACTAGCTGAGTGCCGTGTGCTCCTACTGAGGAGGTCTACTAGGTGAAATACATGTGCATGTAGCATGAAATAAAGCGTCACCCACGAGGGACGTCAGTACTAGAAAATGTACTGAATATGTAAGGCAATAACATATATAAATAAGAGTTCGAATGAATCCAAGTATCAATATATGTGTGCATGAATCAGAATAGAAGACCACCTTTGTTAACTCTTATGGAATCATGTATGTTACATTCTTGTCTTTACCTTTCTGTGTGTATGATCTTTATAAGGAATTTGATATGAATGACCAGCTGATTAGTGGTAGAAGAGGATGACCCATCTTAGGCATTTTATCCCCTGGTATGCGGTCCTCATAATTACACAATGCCCTATTTCTGACTCCTGTGTCCTTTTTTGCCTTTGCTCCTCCAACTTTTACGCAAAAGTTTGCATCCTTGCTATATCCATATCTTTATTCAAAGAACCAATGGTACAATCTCTAACCAGATATGAATCTAATCTATCCACATATCTATGAACTCTATCCTCCATAGTAGCTACTACATTAGGAACATACCTGGACAAGGAGTTGAATTTGAGACTGTACTCTCTCACACTCATACTTCCTTGGAGATTTAGGAACTAATCCACACAGGCCTCTCAAATCTCCAATGGAAGGTAATCGTCAAGGAATGCCTTTTTGAACTCTTTCCATGTAGCTGAAGTTACATCTGTTCCCCTAGATTGCTTCCAAGCTTGATACCACAATATAGCCACACCCTTTAATCTATATGTTGTTCGCTCCAGCTCTTCTTTACCACTTACATGCATAACATCGAAAGTGCATTGGATCTGATCTATAAAGTCATGTGGATATTCATTAGGATCTGACCCAGTGAATGATGGAGGGTCCAAATTAAGGAAATCACGTATCTGTATGCCAGCTGCTCTATCTATACCACTAGTACCTGCAACTAGACCTTCCTGCCTTTGGCCCTGTCCAGCACCTATACGAGTCAATAATTGGACTGCGTTCCTCAAATCTTGCTTAGTAGCATTAATAGGGAGTTGTTGAGGTGCAACTTCCCTCCTTAAATCTTCTGGAGATGGAGGAGAGGGGTCGGGGAATTTGTGACAGAGACTCATCTTGAACCTCACCTTGAACAGCTTGACTAGGTGGTGGTTGGCTGGTCCCTTCTTGGGTAGCCACATCAACTCGCATACCAGTACTTTTACTCCTTCTCGTAACCGCCATCTTTGCTATAATAAAACAATTCAAAAGTTAAATACGATTCACCTACAATATTGGTTCTATTGCACAATCTAAGAAATGAAAGAAAAGAGATAAATCCTACATGTCCCGTAGCCTCATGTTTATAAATGTGGTGCACAACACATCCATAAGCAACACTCTACAAAGACACAGATTTGTAGACTCCCTAGGATGACCTGCTTTAATACCACTTTTGTCACGCCTCAAATCCCATTAAGCCGGACAAGCACCCGATGCCCTAAAGGCCCGAGAGAACCAACATGTTACCTGTGCTTACTATGCATATAACTATGACAATCTTGTGACAAGTTCACATAGGATGCAGCGATACGAACCAATATAAGTAGATCCAAAACTTATATACAGGACTTGGCCGTTGAGGCCACAACTTGTTAAGACGCAACTGAACCATATACATAAGTCTACAAAGCCTTTAAAAGATAGAAAACCGTAGAGTAGGTCGGGACAGACACCGCCTTAACCTTAAGTACGATACAATACCAAAATGAATCTACCAAGGACTCAGTAAAGCTCCGAATCAATCTTGAGCTCACCAAAAGTAGCGGAGTGTCGTGTGCTCCTACTGAGGAGGTCTACTAGCTGAAGTACTTGTGCCTGCAGCATGAAATGCAGCGTCCCCAGCGAGGGACGTTAGTACGAGAAAATGTACTGAATATGTAAGGCAATAACATATATAAATAAGAGTTTGAATGAAACCAAGTATCAATATATGTGTGCATAAATGAGAACAGAAGACCACTTTTGTTAACTCTTATGGAATCATGTATGTTACATTCTTATATTTACCTTTTTGTGTGTTATGATCTTTATAAGACATTTGATACGAATGACCAGTTGATCAGTGGTAGAAGAGGATGACCCATGCTAGGAATTTTAACCCCTGAGATGCGGTCCTCATAATTACACAATTTGGGATCGGCCCATGCTAGGCTTTCGCCCCTGAGCTGCCAACCTTAATTATGCAAATTGCTCTACTTAGATTCTTTAATCTTTGAGATGTGGTATTGGTGGTCATAATCATTTTTTATATTTGGGACTATGGACCAGTAGTAGAAGACATGAAAATAATACTTCAAGGCAGTAAACAATGACATAAGGAGCTATGTAACATCAATACATTACTTGTGAGCTTAAATGACACAATTGACTTCAACTAACTAAGATGAGGATTCACCAAACTTGCTTTTGCAAATACCATTTCTATACCAGCACATAGGAGGATAATTATACAAGTATAGAGTAGAGAACATATAATGAAGTAATTCTATACACTAAAGAGAGAGGGAAATATTGTCAGCTATTTGGAGATCGTACGTTGCCACTATATTTCCTTTACTAGGAATAGAACTTTGGAAATTCCGTTATAGATATTTATTGCAAGTATCAAATTTCATGCAGAAAAATATTGAATCGAATAGCCTTACATACCTTATTCTCTGACCAATATAACTATCACGATTTAGCCTCCCCTTTTAGATGTTAATCTACAATATAAGTCATGATAAACTAATATTAGCAGCTATCATACCGTGAGCCTCGTATAACAGTAACTAACTTTGACTGTTAATGAGCCCATACTACCCTCAAAATAATGTGTATCATCACACCCTCCTTCTCTGCCCAATACATATTATATATCCTTTTCCAAGATTACCCAAGCTGCACCAATAACAACCCACATAAAACAGCCTCAAATATTCTTTATCATACAACCAATTATTGAACTCACCACCCCCTTGAGTTCTTTATGAAAACACACCCATAATTCCTTACTCAAACTCATACATAAAGAGGAAGAAAATGGAGTAGTCACCTTTCCTCAATTTCTGCAACTTCCTTATAACTTGAAATCCTCTAGAACTTCAACTTCCCTTCACACTTAAACCAAAGAAGAAGAGAAAAGTATCTTAATAACCAAGGAAGTGAGCAGTAGCTTCTGGAAATATTATGCCGTATATCTTTTGGTAAATTCTTCCTTGTACATGAATAACATATTTTCTAGTCTTCCAAGGGAGAATTAAGCTAAATCCATAAGTGTTTCCCTTACCTTGGTTTGCAGATATGAGGGTTTCTTCAAGAACCCTAGAAGGATTTTTTAGGCTGCTCTTGAAAGAAAAGAGAGAGATAGATGAAGTGAATTGTGAATTTTGTGTCTTAAAATGAGTGAAAAGATCAGCTCATAATGAGTTTATATGGAGCCTTTTTGGCCATAAAAAAATAATCCTCTAGAACCTCCCTTTTTGGGTCTATTTTCAGCCATTAATTAGTCAAGTAGGTGATGCACCTCCTAATGTACATAAGCTCAAAAGGTCAACTAGGTGATGCACCTACTAGCTTTCACTTGAGCTTAAATATATATTGGGCCTTGGCAGATTTGGCTGCTAGGCTTTAATTTTATTTTCCTTTTATTTAACATAGTTTGGGCCTCAAGTGAGTCCATTAGCATAGGCCAAAATCTGATCCATAAACCTTGGTACTTTTTAACTAGATCCATATAGCTCAAGTAGGTGCATCACCTACTTGGTCCTTTGGACTGGTCAATAAGTCAAAGTAGGTGATGCACCTACTTGTCACCTACTAGCTTAGTTAACTCAAGCAAGCAGCTCACCTATTTTATTCCATTCTCTAATTATTAATCTCTTTTTCTTTAACACTTAACTTTCAACTTTATGCTCAATTACCACCTTACTGTCTCAAGTTTAAACACTCCCGTTGGAGTTAACTTGCAATACACATGCTGAAACGTGCAAGGCATCACATCACCTTCCGAGCTAGTTTAAACCAACGCTAATCATATAAGAAACATGGTCCATCACCTATACTATAAGGCTATGTCAAGTTTCACAAGAATAAAACAAGCGTATGCATAATACGGGCTGTTAGTAATACGGGCTGTTACACTTACCTTGGCAACTAGGACAACTCTTTTTGGTGTGGGAGACACCGGGGGGATCATGTTATAGCTCACATGGTTTCAATGTAGGTTAAGTTTAATTCCCCACAACCAGATTAATAATGAACTAAGGTTACTTCAAGAAGTATCGCATATGAATTCAAAGGTTTTAGAGATAATTTTAACTTGCATTGACCATGATTTTATGACTTATGTTTTCTATATCTTTCATATCATGTTTTTGCTTGGTCAATTGCATGTCATGAAATGAAATGTCCCTTTTAGCATGTTTTAAATGTTTTATGCATGACTATCATACTTGGTACATTTGTACTAACACATACTCTTTCCTATATTTTCCCCAAATGTAGGGTCCGACAGTCAGGGTCATCAATTTTGTGGCTAGAGGTAGACTTGAGATTTCCCGAGCTTTGGTGAGTCCTCATGCTTCGAGGATAGACTTTCATTGTTTTAGTTTCTTTCTTGTATTTCACTTTTGGACATGATCTATGGGCTAGGCCCAATTTCATTCTATTGTATTAGATGGCTATGATGAGACAAGTGTTTTAGACTTCCGCTTTTCTTTTATAAAAATGTTTGGACTTGGACTATTGTTTTACTCTTATTGTTCTATTTCTTATGTTATGAGAGCTAAGTAGCTTGTATGGAGTCCTTCGGAGTTCTATACGCCATGTTACATCTAGAGGGTACCCCTAGGTCGTGACACACATAGTGAGAAACTAAGTTCTTTCTCATGCTCTAAATCTATGATTTCAATTAGTAAGATCAAAGCTAGGGGTTTTACCCAATGCCTATGATTTTCACATTCCTTTATTTCGAATATTGTTCATTGTTGACTCCATTATTGAATTTACTATATTATATCTTGATTATGATCCTTGAATTATTTAGGGTTCATGCTATTCTACCACACGTCCCCCTTTTTATTAACCAAAGTTATTTGAAAACCTGGTCATAGGATTTTATATACACTATTTTCATGAAAGAAGTAAGATCAAGATTTTCAAAAAGTATTTGAAGAAAGTATTCTTGTTTCAAACTTCTAAGTGCATCATTTCAAGAAAGAGTTCAAGAAAATATATTTTGCATTTAAGATGCATATTTTAGAAAGAATGTTTAGAATGTTTGTTAAAGAAAGCATACCTCAATTTTGAGAATGCATAGTCTTATGTTTTTCAAAAAAGTATAGTCAAGTTTTAAAGTAAAACTCAATTCAATCAGTTTAGTTTTAAAGAAGCATTATTGAGCATAGACCAGGAGTTTCGGATTATCAGTTTTTCCCATAAAGTGGAACCTTTACCCTAAAAGGGACATCATACAGTTATTGAGCATTAATGCATTATTTTGGGAGTAGTATTGAGCATCGAGTGAGTTGAGTGTTCAAATAATCCAATCCCCATAATTACGTCACCAGTGTAGGATAGGATCGTGTCATTGATTCGGGCGACTCCTCAAAAGCCCTTGGTAAGGACTTAGAGATTGAATCCATTAGTTCAGTTCATCTTATACCCTGACAAAGTATAGGATGACTCTGGCAGCATGGGCAAGAAGTTGCATCATCATGATGCTCAAAGTGATGGTTGTTTGTTAGAAAAAAACTCCCCAAGAAAAGTATAGTTATATTATTTTCAGTATTTTTTATTATGCATATTTGTAGTCATAGAGTTTCATGTTAAATTACACACGCATGCATTACTATTCAGTTGACTTTATTTCAGAGTATCTTTAGAGTTATTAATTTAGCTCAATATATTCAGATTTAGTCGGTTGTTTCTTTCAGCTATTTTACATACCGTACATTCCATATACTGACATCATTCGACGTTGCATCTTTCAATGATCCAAATTCAGGTAATCAGAATCGACAACAGACGTATCAATAGAATCACTTTCATCTAGCTTTCGTGAGACCTTTTAGCTTTTGGACGACTCTAGTTTATCCTGAGTATAAATATTTATTAGATGTTGTTATTAGAATATTCAAGTAGCCTGGGGTCTTGTCCCGATAACCTATCTTCTGTATGTTACATCTTTATAGACAACTTAGTTGACTTTTATTATCAGTTGTTTTATCAATATCTTATTTAAGATTTATTACTTATAAGTGGTTAAAGTTATTTTCTACAACTGTTGCATGTCCTCATTTAAACAGCTTCAGCATAATTATTTAGTCTAAATTTTAGTAGTAAGTCAGGCCAAGAATTCACTTGAGACTAGAAATGGTTCTTAGTACCAGCCACGTCCAGGGTATAGGCTCGGCGCGTGAAATTATTAGTTCTAGTAAACAATTAAATTATGTAATATATAAGAATTCAACAATAATTCCATGTAGAGAAGGTCACATAACCAAGATATTTTTTTAAAGGGGCTCACTTGTTTGAGATGTATATTTATTTTCTTCGTTCAAAAAAAAGTACATTGCAAATGCATGTATATATCAAGTTATTATTTTTTTTTAAGTGGAAAGAAATAAGTGACACCTAAAGTGTCCTAAATTTTCAAAAAGACACCTTAACTATGCGGACGTCCTATTACCCGACTAAAAAAATTTCAAGTGATATTATTACATCATTTTTCGGCCAATTTTAGCTTTCAAAAGGCAAGTGTTATCACGCACCATTCATTACGTGACACATGTTGATTTAATTTAGAATATATATTTTTTTCATTTTAAGTTTTTCTTTATCCATTTTTTCTCTCTCTTACATTTTGACTTTTTTTATTTTTATTACTTTTATTTTAATTTCATCTTACACTTCAGTTCACCGTCCATCTCACCCCCACTTTCAAGTTGACATCCTTCCTCCATTTGCTTTATTTATTTCTTTCTTGTTTACCTCTCACTCTAATCCTTCCCCCACCAACGTCAAGCTACGTCCCTCCCCACTTTCTTTTTTTTTCCTTTTTTTCTTCAATCAAATTTCATTCTTTCAGTGATTTTTTTCTTTAAAAAGTTATATTATTTTCTAAACTTTGTTGAGTTAGTGATAACAAAACTAATTTATTTTTCTAAGAAAATTCAAAAAATTTAAAGTATCATCAATTCATTTATCTTCTTTTCATGTAACTTCAAAATTATAAATCATAATTTTGAAAGAATCAATAAATTTCCAAGAAATTTAAAGAGCTTGATTGAAATCCGGATAAAAAAGTTAAATGATACCTTTCAATCATCTTGACATCTAATGGGTTTATCAAATTGTTTGAAATGTAAAAAAAATTAGATAAAAGTTTAAAATTGACGAGACATAAACTACTAATAGTAAAAAAAAAAAAAAGGGCAGAATTGTGGTAAAAATGGTGATATTGAAAGTGAGGAGTTTTAATGGAGATGACAATAAATTTTGGAAGTAAAAATAAAAAATAAGGAGGAGAAAAAACAAAAAAAAAGTTTAAATAATTTTAAAAAATAAGAAATTATATTTTATAACAAAATACCTATAAAAATAAAGTTATATTCATTATCTTAGGTTACTCACGTTCTTTTAAGAGAGTGCAAATACTCTCTATGCCAGGTGGATAAAAAATGATGTAATAATATCAACTCAAGATTGTTTAGGGGATAATAGGACGTCCGAATAGTTAAGGCGTCTTCTTGAAAATTCGGGAAAACTTGAGGTGTCACTTTATTTCTTTTCTTTTTTTAAATGAAAATACATATATTTTTACATCACTGTGAAAAATTAGTGCATCTTCAATGTTTTACTGTTTTACTTCTGCGCTGTTTAGTTTACTTAGTCAAATAAATCAGTACCTATTTCGTAGGAAGTTTATCTTGATAGGAATCTTAGTAATTTATTAGAGTCATTTTAGTAGTTGAATTTAGTGGCATATCATATACAGCTGCTGCGTATCTACTGTAAAAATAAAGAGCCTTCAGTTCAAGAAAATAAAGTTCTTCATTGTTCCATTTCTTATTCAACCGTTCCACTTGTTCTTTCTTTTCTCTGCGTGTGCTTTTGTTTTATGGTATCAAGAGCCAGGTTATTGGCTTGAAAGTTCTTTCCTTCTTTTTGTCTATCAAGTTTGTTAATTCTTGTAGGAGGAGATTGAAAGTTGCAGAGAAAAAAAATTGTGCAGTATGAAGTCAGCAAATGGGGGAAATAGTTCAAACACACAGTTTGGTGTCGAGAAGCTTCTAGGGACAAACTACAAGTACAAGATAATGTGTATCGAGTCTTGCCTTCAAAGTCAAGACTTGTGGGATCTTATTACTGGTGCTGAAGCCGAAATTCCAGAAAATACTCTAGAAAATTCAGAACCACGGAGAAAAATGGAAGTTCAAATGTGGTAAATCATTTTTTTCTTTTGAGAACTTAAATTGGAAAAGAGCCCAACGATCATGTACGTGATGTCAGTTCACCAAAAGAAGTCTGGGAGATACTTGAGCGATTGTTTACTAAAAAGAACACTGCTAGGCTACAACTGCTGGAAAATGAATTGGCAATGCTAACACAGGGAGGCATGTCTATTTTTGAATATTTCTTACGAGTTAAAGCTATTTGTGCTGAAATTTCAGAATTAGATCCCAATGAGAAAATTGGTTAAGCAAGATTGCGACAATTTCTTATTCGAGGATTGAAGAAAGAGTATTATTCGTTAGTCACCTCCATCCAGGGCAGGACAAAGTAACCTTTAATTGAAGAATTTAAAATTTTGCTTTCCAACCAAGAGGCATTGGCAAAGCAAATGGCAAGAAGCCTTGAACCAGATGCAACTCTCTTTCCAAGGGATAAGAATAAAAAGAAAAATACATCATTTGAAAGCAGGAACACTGAAAAATAATCAAATTGTGAAAAAGCTATTGGTGGCAACTTTGTTAATAGGAAATGTTATAGATGTGGTAAAATTGGACATATCAAGAAACACTGTAGAGTGAAGATCTCAAAAGCAAATATTGCAAGTGAAAAAGATGGAAATGAGAAACTCAAATGGGAGCAGTGCTTCACTATTAAGGCTACTGAATGGAGGAATGATGATGTTGTACCCATTCAAGCTCTCATCAATAATGATAGTTGCAAACAAGAATGGATCCTTGATTCTGGTTGCTCACATCATGTAACCGGAAATCATTCTCTTCTTTCAGAGTTGCGTCAACACAAAAGAGAACGAGTAGTTATTACAACGGATAACTTAACATATCCAGTAGCTAATGAGGGAGTCTTGAAGATTGACGTTGGAGATACAAGGGCTGTCAAGTTGAACGATGTATTCGATGCTCCAGGCTTGAAGAGAAACTTAGTTTTAGTTTCTCAAATCACTGATTCTGGAAATTATATTTTGTTTGGTCCAAATGATGTGAAGATTTTGGACAATGTGAAGAACATATCTGTTAATGTTGTTCTTACGGGTGAAAAGAAAGGTTCGTTGTTTGTCATGGCACTAAGGGAAGCTTATGTGAAGAAGACAAGTCAAATAGTTAGCGCAACAATTTGGCATGCTCGACTGGGGCACTTGGGATACCAATTGATGCGGCAAATCTGTTCGAAGAAACTGGTGGATGGTCTACCAGCTCTACAAAATTTTCATGAAGATGTAGTTTGTCAAGGTTGTCAATTTGGAAAATCACATCATCTTTTATTTCAAAGATCAGCAAATCGTAGATCTACTATGTTTGAGTTGGTTCATATAGACTTGATGGGACCAACAAAAACAACAAGTTATAGTGGTTTTCGGTATTTCATGGTACTTGTAGATGACTTCTCAAGATATACATGGGTGAAGTTCTTGAAAGAGAATAGTGAAGCCTTGTCAAAATTTACTGAATTTAAAACTGTCGTGGAGAAGGATTTTGGGGTAAAAGTTAAATGCTTGTGTAGTAACAATGGAGGTGAATATATGTCTGATGCATTTTTTAAATACTGCGATAAGAAGAGTATTTCGAGGTAAATCACATGTCCAAATACCCAACAAGAGAATGTTGTTTCCGAAAGGAAAATAGCTCATGTTGTTTCTACAAGCCTTTCCTGGTTGCACGATAAGAATATCCCTCGAGAGCTTTGGGTTGAAGCTATTCAATACGCGTGTCATGTTTTAAATTGTTTGCCTCCATGGCCAGGTAGAAAGATCCCCTTTTGAAATTCTATATCATGAAAAGCTAAATGTAAATTATTTTCGGGTATTTGGTTCAACTTGTTATGTTCATATTCCAAAATCTAACCGAACCAAATTTGATCCGAAAGAAAATAAGTGTCCTTGTTAGCTATTATTCATATAGGAAAGGGTGGAGGTGTATGGATATTGAAACCAAGAAACTAGTCACTTCCAGAGATGTTGTGTTTGACGAAATATCATCATACCATTCTGCCTAGAAAACCAGAGAAACCATTCTTGATGAAGATCAAGAGAATTTTGAGAAACTTCCAGAGAGCAACTTGCTGGAACCAAATAATGAAGGAAGCTCAAATTCAAATGATGTTGAATGAAAAACTGAAAGGAGGTCAACAAAGGAGAAAAGACAACCAAGTTACTTCAAAGATTATGAGGTACAATTGAAAAGCTTAACAATTACGTCTTGCTTCTTTACAGGAGTATTGGATTAACCAATAAGCTATGGAGAATCCAAAGGTCATCTCGTTTGGAATGCAGCTATGCAAGAAGAAATTGATGTTTTGAACAAAAATCACACGTGGGAGTTGTGTTGAAATTAGGACTATTATGTAAATATATATTTCTTGGAGTAGGAGTCAAGTATTTGTCCTAATTCTACTCTAATTATACTTGTCAACAAAGTATTAGTTGTATCTATATTTACCTATATTATGAGAGTAATAAACGATGCGAAAGGAAAATATTGTCTAAACCTAAAAGCCTACATGGTATTAGAGCAATCAGATTCATAAAAGTTGAATCCCCAACCTCATTTTTTCCAAGATGGGCGATACTACCTCTGGCACAACGAGAAACCCTATGAACTCAAATGTAACAAACCCTACCTCAATAATAGTTCAACAAGAAAACTCACCCTTTCCAACAAGAGTTATCCTTGATGAAATGAATTTCCCATTATGTCTCAACTGATGGAGATGCGTATTGGAGCTCGAAACAAGGTTGGTTACCTTACCAGTGAATCAAAGAAACCAAAACAAACTAACTCAGGTTATGCAATATGGATTACAGAAAATTATAAGGTGAAGAGCTGGTTAATTGACTCAATGAGTCACACCATGATGCAGCGGTTTATCAGGCTTTCCACGGCAAAGGAAATTTGGGAAGCAATTGCCAAAATGTTCTATGATGGTTCTGATGAAACCTGACTGTTTGAACTAAATCAAAAATCCTTCACCACTATGCAAAGCGGAAGATCCTTGTCAACGTACTATAACGAATTGGTTGCTATTTTTCAAGAAATTGATTACCGAACAAATACGCAGGATGGATCTGTTGAAGGTATTCTTCAGATGCATTTTATGATGGCAAGGCTACGAGTTCATATATTTCTTAATGGACTTGATGCAGAATTTGATCAAGTTCGTGGTGAGATATTAAGAAAGGATCCAAAGCTTGACCTTCAAAGTACATATGTTTATGTCCGAAGAGAAGCTCAACAGAGGCAGACTATGGGTATTGCTCAACTAGTTCATGAGAGTTCTGCCATGGCTTTCCATCGTAGCAGTTGTGGTAAAGGTCGAACTTATCGGTCATCTGGTAAGCCTACTAATCTTATTTGTAGCCATTGTGGTGAATTAGGACACTCTAAACAACGATGTTACGAGATCATTGGCTATCCAGATTGGTGAGATTTCATGAAGAAACCTCGCAAAGTCATTCCAAACAGAGTTGTAGCCACGACAACATCAGGAATCAATTAGCCAAACAATGACGGTAAAATAGAACCTCGTGTCAATATGGCGGAGCCAGGTATTACCGGTAATAACAATGTTAATGTTAATGTTATTGCACCTTATACGAATAGTACTTCGATTATAGATAGTGGAGCATCTTATCACATGACCAACGACCCAAGTGAATTACAATCATTAAAAACATCTTCTCAACCCTTTATTTCTACAGCTAATGGTGGTACTTCTCCAGTAATCGGAGAAGGAACTTTGCCGTAACATATTGTCACGCCCCAAACTCAAGGGGAGCAACTGGCTCCTAATTCCAAAACTCAGGCCCGAGCCGACCCTGTTGAACCATTTGCTACTAGCGCATGGCAGCCATACGCAATCAAGAAATCAAACAAGTATATCTCGACTTAAAACTAAGTCATCGGCTGGCAAGGCCCTGTCAACTAATCTATAAAGAAACAGCTACTCCCAGGAGATCATATAAATAAATAGCCAACTAGCACAGAAGTCCTGATTGGGCCGTCGAGGCCACCATGATATCTATACCAAACAAAAAGCAGGTATATATCAATACAATACATCAAACAGCTCACAAGCTTCCGCAAACCAACAACATAGGCCAGCATGGCCATAACGTAGCTATAAACCCCACACACTAGTCTGCAAGCCTCTAAGAGTAGTAAAGATTGGTGGGACAGGGCCCAGCCTACCCATAAAGATATATACAACAAAAGTTAACAAACCTCCCAACTCTGGCAACTCCGGAGGAAATGGGCAAGCCAATCGGATAAAAGTCAATCCTGCTGCTGAGGAGGTCTACTCAATCGTCGCTTAGGACTTGTATGCATGAATGCAGCGCCCCCAAGGCCATGGGGCATCACTACAAAATAATGTACAGAGTATGAAAGGCAATAGACTATGATGAGGTATCGTAATGTACTGAAATAATCCAATAAATAAATCAAGGATAAGATATGTGTACTGACCTGCTCCTAAATCTAAACTTATCAAAAATAATAAAAAAAACAACCTAACCAAGCCCCCATAAGCTCGGCAGGTACAAACAACACACAAAACCACCTACTCAGGCCCCCATAACCCCGGAAGGTGCCAATCAGCCTATATACCTCTATCAATAGTCCCCTAGCCCCGTAGGCACTCACATAGCCCTCTTAGGCATTAATAAAGCCCCTTAGGTATGACATAGCTCTCTTAGGCATCAACGTAGCTTATAGACAACTCATAGCCCTCTTAGGCAACAACATGGCCCTGTAGAAAGCATATAGACTTCTTAGGCGTCAATATAGCCCCGTAGGCAACTCATAGCCCTGTTAGGCATCAATATAGTCCTGTAGGCAGAACATAGCCCTTCTAGGCATAAATCACATTCCTGCAGCTAACCACAATAACCCCAACATTAATAATAACAATCCAACCGCTAAAAGCGAGCAATTTAGTTATAAGCAACCTATACAAATAGCCTCTAAGTCGTGTCCAACATAGGGACGCTACTAACTGAATAAGAATCCCGACAAGGGGGGATTATATCAACTCGAGCAGCCAACAATCAACAATCACGGCTACAAGTATATCAAGGATAACAACCCGAATACATTGCTTCTAAGTTTTAAGGAAACATGCCGTAAGTAGGGAATAGCCTTTACATACCTTTTTGTTAAATTTACGTGGCCCAACGACTTTTACTCAATAGTCCCTCGATACTACAACAAGGTAGGACCATAATCAAATGCCAAAAATAAAATATACCACGACAATACGATAAAATATATGTATTTCCGTCGCAAATTGCTATTTGCTGCTTATAAAAGCTAGAGTCGATGAAAGAAGGGTCTTACCTCGATCTTAAGTTCGTAATACGCTTCAAAACCTTCAAATATATCCAAACCCTTGCTGTCCCAACACTAAAGTGAGATATGCTAAGCTAAGATCCTCTTGTTGCCGTGATTTTACTTCTACAACTAGAGATGATACGGCTGTATCCTGAATTGTGACCCCACTATCGTCTGCCTCTAACAATCTGACTCGTATACTAGATAACTGATGAAGCTCTCGCGCTAGCTCCCGCTTATCAACACCTAAGTGGGATAAACTATCCATAGATTTTCAACTGAGGGAATCGGCTACCACATTCGCCTTTCCTGGATGATATAAAATATCCACGTCGTAGTCTTTCCGTAACTCAAGCCATCGACGCTGTCGCAAATTTAACTCCTTCTGTCTAAATATATATTGAAGGCTCTTATGATATGTGAAGATGTCAACATGAACGCCATACAAATAGTCTCTCTAGATCTTTAACGCATGCACAACTGCAGCTAACTCTGAATCGTGGGTCGGATAGTTCATCTCATGCTTCCTCAACTGCCTTGAAGCATATGCGATAACCTTACCGTAGGTATCACATATCTCTCTTAGGCATCAACGTAGCTTATAGACAACTCATAGCCCTCTTAGGCAACAACATGGCCCCGTAGAAAGCATATAGCCTTCTTAGGCGTCAATATAGCCCTGTAGGCAACTCACAGCCCTTGTAGGCACAATATAGCCCCGTAGGCAACTCATAGCCCTGTTAGGCATCCATATATCCCTGTAGGCAGAATATAGCCCTTCTAGGTTTAAATCACATTCCTACAGCTAACCACAATAACCCCAACATTAATAATAACAATCCAACCGCTAAAAGCGAGCAATTTAGTTATAAGCAACCTATACAAATATCCTCTAAGTCGTGTCCAACATAGGGACGCTACTAACTGAAAAAGAATCTCGACAAGGGAGGATTATATCAACTCGAGCAGCCAACAATCAACAATCACGGCTACAAGTATATCAAGGATAACAACCCAAATACATTGCTTCTAAGTTTTAAGGAAACATGTCGTATGTAGGGAATAGCCTTTACATACCTTTTTGTTTAAATTCACGTGGCCTAACGACTTTTACTCAATACTCCCTCGATACTACAACAAGGTAGGACCATAATCAAATGCCAAAAATAAAGATACCACGACAATACGATAAAATATATGTATTTCCGTCGCAAATTGCTATTTACTGCTTATAAAATCTAGAGTCGATGAAAGAAGGGTCTTACCTCGATCTTAAGGCCGTAATACGCTTCAAAACCTTCAAATATATCCAAACCCTTGCTGTCCCAACACTAAAGTGTGATATGCTACGCAATCGATATAACAAATTATACCACGATGATGGGCCCAACGCGTAGAACAACTTTCGTCAAGGACTTAAGTCGAGAAAATCTATACTTCACTTGATCCTAGAAATGGGTTTCTCTAATTTCTCTGGTTTGTAACTTAAAAATGAATAAAAAGATCGAAGAAGAAGATATATGTAACAATCCACCGACTTAGGGTCCCACCTCACGTGCCTGCTTGCGCAGTCCCACGAAAATGTGAATATCTCTCTATTCTGAAGTCGTATGAACAAACGGTTTGATGCGTTGGAAACTAGACTCGTAGACGTTCGATTTCATAGCTCGCGGGGACCATAAATCTTAACATATTTGGAGAAAAGGTCCGAGACATTTGACCCAAATTTCAGACAAATCTTTAAAAAGGAATTTACGGTAACTTTCGCCAACTTTTATTTTGCCACTTACCTAACTTCAAAACTTGAGATACAACACCTGAACACTTAAAATATCACATAACACATCATTTTAAATTTATTACTCACCCTCTTTGTCTTTCCACGAAGATATGAGTTAATTTAGACGTTTTGAAAAGTCGGGGTGTTACACAGATGCCTTAAGACTTGACACTGTTTTGGTTGTACCTACTCTAGATCATAATCTTCTATCCGTTAGCCAAGTTACCTCTCTCAATTGCACTGTAACCTTATGGCCTTCTTTTTGTATCTTTCAGGACATTCTGACTCGGGGGACTCTTGGTTATGGTGTTAAGCGACACAATCTCTACTTCTGGAATTAACTAAAGGTGGAGAGAAGAAATTCAGTAATGCATTCCGCACATGTGGGGTTGAGAAAGCACGAGATGATGTATGGTTATGGCATAGAAGGCTCGGACATATCTCGTTTGGTTATCTTCATAAACTCAAACCAGATTTTTTTTAGGTTTAGATAGCTTAGTTTTTCATTGTGATATTTGTGAATTAGCAAAAAATCATCGTGTTCCATATTTACCAAGTTTGAATAAATGTTCTAAACCTTTTGTTGTTATACATTCTGATATTTGGGGATATGTGAAAGTTGAAACTCTATCTCAAGCTCGTTATTTTATTACTTTCATAGATGAATGTACTAGGATGACATGGATATCATTACTTCGGAAAAAGAGTGATGTGTATATTGCATTCAAAGATTTTTATAATATGGTACGCACTCAATATCAACGAGAAATCCATGTTTGGCAATCTGACAATGCCATGGAATTTATTCAATCTACTATTGATGAATACCTTCGGCAATGAGGTGTACTTCATCAAACATCTTGCACATACACACCGCAAAAGAATGGTCTCGCAAAAAGTAAAAATAGACAGATTATGGAGATTGTCCGTGCATCTCTCTTTGGCATGAATCTGCCAATTATTTATTGGGGGGAAGCGGTTAAGTCTGCGGCTTATCTTATTAATCGAGTTCCATCTCGAGTCATTAATTTTGAGACTCCGCAGCAAAAGCTCCATTCTCTTTGTTCTCTTCCGCATCTACCAAACTTAGAGCCAAGGGTGTTTGGTTGCACATTATACACTCACATTCCCAAAGCTCTACGAGGAAAATTGGATCCATGTGCAAGACGGTATGTGTTTGTTGGCTATTCAGAATTTCAGAAAGGATACCGGTGTTATGACCCACAAAATAAGAAACTCTATGTTACTCTTAATACATCTTTCCGTGAATCAGAACCATAATATAAAGGTGAGTGACACCCTCATCTCTTCAGGGGGAGAATGACATAGAAGAGACTAGGATGAATAGAGCTTTAGAGGGAGAAACTGAGTTCTTGGAATTAGAAGCTCATGAGGAAAGATTAAATGCACATACTAGTATCTCGGAACAAGACATTGTCACACATGAAGACAATGAAGGAATCAAGGAAGAAGGAAATAGAAGTAAGGAATTCACAAATGAAGACAATGAAGGAATTATTCCAGAAAGTACAACAATTACTCCATTAACCAATGAGTCCTCTCAGAATGTTCTACTTGATCATATACCTCAGGTACCTCTTAATTACTCTTCAAATGAACTTGAAACTATGTCAAATGATTCTCATCCTCCTACTTCCCGTTATCCAATCAGAAAAACTAAAGGTATACCTAGAATACAATATGAACCTGATCTTAATGCCAATTCAAAATATCATATTAGTAATTATACCACCATCAAAATATTATCAACCTCATATGCTCTAACTGTTAATCAATTGTCCAAAGTATCTATTCCTAGTGGTGTGCAGGAAGCATTAGCAGAATCACAATGGAGGAAAACGATGAATGAAGAAATGGAGGCCTTTCAGAGAAATCAAACTTGGGAATTGGTTCAGCTACCTGGAGGAAAGAGGACTGCGATCGGGTGTAAATGGGTGTATACTGTAAAGCTTAAAGCAGATGAAAGTATTGATAGGTATAAGGTGAGGCTGGTAGCAAAATGGTACACGCAGAAATATAGAGTGGACTATCAGGATACATTTGCAATAGTGGATAAACTTAATAATATTTGTGTCCTTCTATCAGTTGCAGCAAATAGAGATTGGCCATTGCGACAATTTGATGTAAAAATGCATTCTTAAATGGTGACTTGGAGGAAGAGGTTTACATGGATCTCCCACCAGGAATAATGCAGGAGCACACTTACAGAAACAAGGTATGTAGATTAAAGAAGGAATTACATGGGTTAAAACAGTCACCACGGGCATGGTTTGGACGTTTCACGTCTGTAATGTCATAAGTGGGTTATAAACAAAGTAACTCTGATCACACTTCGTTTATCAAACACAACGAAGGGAAGGTAACAACGTTGATTGTATATACATGGTCCTGACAGGAAAGGATTCCAATGAAATGGATCAACTTCAGAAGGTTTTGGCATCAAAATTTGAAATGAAAGACCTAGGACAATTGCGATATTTCCTAGGCATTGAAGTATCAAGGTCAAGACAGGGAATTTCCCTTTCTCAGAGAAAATATGTACTAGACTTGTTAACGGAGAAATGGATGCTAGCATGTAAGCCAATTGATACACCTATGGAGACAAACCACAAACTTGGAAACTCTTCGGGAGAGAAAATAAATGATGTAGCAGATATCAATGTCTAGTAGGGAAGTTAATCTATCTGACTCACACAAGGCCAGACATTGCATATGTTGTAATTGTTGTGAGTCAGTTCATGCAGAATCCAACAAAAGATCATATGGAAGTTGTCTATAGAATTTTGCGATACTTGAAGAGAGCTCCAAGAAAAGGATTATTGTTCTTGAAGAATGAAAAAACAGTCATTGAAGGCTACACAGATGCAGATTGGGCAGGAGATCTCTTGACTAGGAAATCAACCTCGGATTATGTCACTTTTGTCGAAGGCAATCTTGTCACGTGGAGAAGTAAGAAGCAAAAGATTGTCGCGAGATCTAGTGCAGAAGCAAAATTTCGAGGGATGGCCAATGGCTTGTGTGAGCTATTATGGATTAAATATGTTCTAAAGGATCTTGGAATTGAATGTACAGGACCTATGAACTTATTTTGTGATAATAAAGCGACAATTCAAATAGCATAGAACCCTGTTCAACATGATCAGACTAAGCATGTTGAAATTGATCAACACTTCATTAAGGACAAGTTAGATAAAGATTATACATTTTCCATTTGTCAAGTCTGAAATTCAACTAGCAGATGTACTCACCAAGGTTGTATCAGGGAAGGTCTTCCAAGAGATAATTGGCAAGTTGGGCATGATAGATATATATGCACCGCCTTGAGAGGGGTGTTGAAATTAGGACTATTATGTAAATATATATTTCTTGGAGTAGGAGTCAAGTATTTGTCCTAATTATACTTATCAACAAGTATTAGTTGTATCTATATATACCTCTATTATGAGATGAATAAACGATGCGAAAGGAAAATATTCTCTAAACCTAAAAGCCTACAAGTTGGTGTTGAAACCTGAGAATTGCGAGTTGATCACTTGCAAATGGGTTTATCGTTTGAAGAAAAACTCGAATGGGGTTGTAGACATACAAATCTCAGTTTGTTGCACGTGGTTTTTCTCAAAGTTATGGACTAGATTATGAGGAAACATTCAGTCTAGTTGCAAAAATGGTAACTGTAAGAACCATTTTTTCTCTTGCAGCATCTATGAATTGGAAGTTGTGGCAGCTTAACGTACTTTTGGATACGTTTCTCTAAAGTATCCTCAACATGTTTGTCGATTAAAGAAAGCGTTGTATGGTCTTAAACAAGCACCAGGTGCGTGGTATGGTAAAGTTGCCCAATACTTTATTTTGTGGCTTTAAAGTTTCCGATGCAGATTCTAGTTTATTTATTAATCAGAATCAAATGTGCACATGATGGTCTTGTTATATGTGGATGACATGATCATTAATGAAAATATTGTTGTTCTTCCTTGTTCTTTAATTTTACGTTTCCGCTAACAGAAAGTGTTGTCAAGCTTGCGTCAAATCCAATTTTTCATGGTCGGACGAAGCACACAGAGGTTCGTCATCACTACATTCGAGAGAAAGTGTTGGAGCAAGAAGTTGTTCTGAAAGAAATTTCTACAAATGAGAAAGTCGCGGACATATTTACAAACGCCTTGATAAAGCCTAAGTTTGAATATTTCAGGGCCACTCTTGGAGTTATTGATCGTAAGCATGCACTAAAGAGGAGTGTTAAAAATTAGTGCATCTTCAGTGTTTTACTGTTTTACTTTTGCGCTGTTTAGTTAACTTAGTCAAATAAATCAGTTCCTATTTCGTAGGAAGTTTATTTTGATAGGAGTCTTGGTAATTTATTAGAGTCATTTTATGAGTTGAATATAGAGAGCCTTCAGTTCAAGAAAATAAAGTTCTTGTGTTCCATTTCATGTTCAACTGCTGCACTTGTTCTTTCTTTTCTGTGTGTGTGCTTTTGTTTTAATCATCAAAAGGCACTTGATGTTTCGTACTTAAATGAAAGCGATTCATCATGGTAAGTTGAACACCCTCAAATTTGATTGGATTAGATTGTTTTCAGTTTTCTTTGCTGAATCTTTCTGATGCATTTTGACTACTAAGGCCTACTCTGTAGGAAAATCCAAGAGACTTCAAGTAGCTTCAGTACCTTCTTTATAATTCTTAATACAAGTCACGAACTTAAAATTATATTAGACAATAACACTTGCAAATCTACAAGGATAGACATAAACCACTCATCAAATTACCTGAATGAAATAACCAGTATCTGGTGTCCCATCCAAGTTCAAAGTACATGCTATAACCATCATAAATTTCTCTTTTATGCGCATAGGATATATTTCGATATTTATATCCAGCAGCATGAACATATCAAACTACTCACTCCATGCTTCAATGCGATTAACTATAAAATGCATGATGTATTCGATCACATTATTTGCAAACAAAAGAGTGTTGCTGCAGTTTGATAATTCATGGTGACAATAATAATCAAAACATAGTCCATCGTATGACACCATTCATGGTTTTGCCGAGAAAACTGCATGAACTCTATATTTATTACTCCCTCATATGTGCAATCAGCAATACACTTAGGGGGCGTTTGGTAGAGTGTATTAGAAAAAATAATGCATGAATTAGTCTTGCGTATTACTAGTACCTTGTTTGGTACTCTTTTCCAATCTTTATACACTTTATTGTGTATTAAGGTGTGTATTAGTATTACTAATACCATAGATTTCTAGGCATAACAATGCAATTGTTTTAATGCCTGCATTGGCATGATTAAAGACCCAATTACCCCTCTAAACCTTTTTTTACATCTTTTCCACCATAATAGTGGAGGGTATATATATATAAAAAAAATCTTTTATGCAATAAATGCTATTTTTGATGCATCAAACCAAACAATGCATAAAAATAATCTATGTATTATTAGTGCAAGTGTTACTAATTATACACTCTATTTAGCATTATTACTTATACACTCTACCAAACGACTCCCTAGTATTGTAGTGCTTAGTGCTATCAATAGTTGTTTGGTCAGTCCACAGTCTGCAGAACCACCACACAACCCCATGCTCCTTCCTAAGCCCCTCATTGTTCATGAGAAAGAAACTAGAAGGTACAACTATATAAAAGAAAAGCTGAATCACTTATAGAGGATACTATTGCAAGGCATATAATGATGTTGTTTGCCCAGAAAAAAATAAGAATAAAAAGAAAAAGAGAATGTGGTACAACAAATATGAATATATTAAGAAATCGATTACAGATGCACAATATATGAAATGGACAAATTACATTGAAGACCTCCTGTCCTTATCTATTATCTTTTTGCATCAATCCTAGGGCTATAGTGATTAGTGATTGACAAATGGTCTAATCGTGGATGCAATATCTCCTCCAGGAAACATTTGATTGATTGGGAAGTGGATAGACTGACTCAACGCTGACAACAAATCAACAGCCTCAAAGACACTACTCCAACCCCTGATACAATCACATGGAAACATGCAATTGATGGTAGATTCTCAGTTAACAAATTTAACAAAATAGAAGGGAGAAGCCAGGATGTAGGATGGGACCATGGAAGCAGATCACGAAAAATCTGGCACCAACTATGGTTAATTGTTTTTCTTGGCTGGTGGCCTGGAAAGCATATCATTACATGGGAAATTTTTGAAAAGAGGTGGGTTCCAAATAGTTTATAGATGTTTCTTATGTAATCAAGTATAAGAAACTAATAGTCATTTGTTTCTGCACTGCAAGATAAGGATACTAGTACAGAAGAACACGCGCTGTGCATGAAGCAAATGAAAGGTGAGTTGAGGAATTGACAGCAATCCACCGATCGTGTTCGACGAGCCGAACTAATATCGTTGAGTTAGTCACACAGTGAATTTTGGGCTAAATTTTTGGAAGCTATAAATAGCCCAAAGGAGAGAGAAAATATAGAGCTTTTTGTCAGAAGAATTTTTTAGAGCTTTTGTTTTGAAAGTGTTTGTATAAGATTTCTTACCTTGTGAAAAACATTTTTAGTTTTGGCGCTTTCAATTTTACTCTTGCAATTGACAATTGGATCTCAGTAAAGGCTTTAACACTCTTTGTTAATGTGTATATTTATTGTCGCTAAAAAGTGTTTTTGTTATGGTGATCTAATCCGGGAAACATTTGAATGATAGGGAAGTGGATATACTGACTCAACGCTGACAATAAATGAACAGCCTCAGAGGCACTACAAACTCTAACCCTGATACAATCAGATGGAAACATGAAAATGATGGTAAGTTCTCAGTGAACAGATTTTACAAAATGGAAGGGAGCAGCCAGGATGTAGGATGGGACCATGGAAGCAGATCTAGAAAAGTCTGGCACCAACTTAGGTTAATTGGTTTTCTTGGCTGGTGGCCTTGAAAGCATAGCTTACATGGGAAATTTTGAAAAGAGGTGGGTTACAAATAGTTTATAGATGTTTCTTATGTAATCAGGAATAAGAAACTAATAGTCATTTGTTTTTGCACTGCAAGATAAGGATACTAGTACAGAAAAACATGTGTTGTGCACCGGCCCTAAAACAACACAAAAAAGCTAATAATAATTTGGAAAAGAGACTCGAATGAGTTCGTCAACTGAGGTTCAAACACCTAAAGCCTAAAGCAAATGAAAGGTGAGCTGAGGAAAAGACGACTATCCACCGATCGTGTTCGACGAGCTTAACTAATGTCGCTAAGTGACTACGCGGTGAATTTTAGGCTAAATTTTGGCAAACTATAAATAGCCCAAAGGAGAGAGAGAAAATATAGAGCTTTTTGGCAGATGAATTTTTTAGAGTTTTTTTTTAGAGAGTGCTTGTATAAGATTTCTTACCTTGTGAAAAACATCTTTAGTTTTGGCGTTTTCAATTTTACTCTTGCAATTGACAATTGGAAGTTGAAATCAAAGTGCGTGTTGATTACAATTGCTTAATTTCCATCACATCCATGGTTGCTGTCACATCCTTTTTCGGACTCGACATAAGGTTTTTCCATTTAAAGTGACGGTATTGAAAAGGGATTATTGTTTTTCAGAATCGTCACTTGGAATTGAGTTATGGTGTTCCACGTCACCTTTTCTTTTTAATCCCTAATCAAAAGGAAATGACTCTTTTGTTGGCCTGCAACTAGAAATTTGGCTAAGAAATTTTGTTGACGGAGGGAAATGTATTAGACATCCCTCGAGTCCATGGTTCTAGCATGGTCACTTTTATCAACTTATACTTGACTTAAATTTTTTTTGGATATATTATTACGGGTCATTATTTGTTCGCTATTTTTATTGTTGAACTTTTTATTTGGTCTCAACCTAGATGCATAATCACATTCTTGGTCTTGACATTTAATAGCTTCGAAGCATAACTGCTTTATTCAGTCGAGTGCATCACACCTAATAATCTTTGTTTACAGCTCTTGATTTAAATTAATAAAATTTAGTTATTAAAATAATTTGGGAAAGGTAGTCACCGCATCCTTGAGTTTCTTTAAATGTCCAAAAAAAGATGTGCACCCGCATTCTTAATTGAAACAAATATTTTTAATATGCCTAAAAATTCGTCTAATCATTAAAAACAAATATATTTTTTTCCTTATACTAAAACCAAATAAAGTAAAATAAATCTAAATGTTGAGGATATAATATATAATTATGACATCATTTTTATATATTTTTATTTTATATTTTATATTTTATATTTTTATTACTCTTAAAATTAACATCAACATGCAGGGGCGGACCCACATGCACCCATGAGGGTGCACGTGCACCCGGTAACTTTTAAGAAAAAATCGTATATATATGTATAGATAGTTGATAAAATGTTATATATTTAATTGTTCACCCTTATAACTAAAAGTCGCTTGGGTGAATTGGTCGAAGTCGCCCACTTGCAGGACGGCTGTGCGAGTTCGATTCTCGTGGAAGTTAACATTTTTTGAACGTTAAAATAAACTGTTTTTTAGAGTTAAACGTTTTTAAAAATTGCTTTTATTAAAACTCGTTTTTGCCACCTCATCTGGCCCCACCCCCTTTCTTAACTAAAAACAAATAAAAGCCCTAGCACAATTCTAAACAAAATATGAGACATCTAGAAAATTTACAACTTGCACAATTCTAAACAAAATATATGTCACGCCCCGAGCCTACACCCTGGGCGGGACTGGCACTCGAGAACCATTGTTGGCCCCAAGCGAACCCTTGGCCTGACTTATTACTCAGCGAAAGACTTTACTCAACATTTACAAGAACTTCAAAGATAAATTCATGTAATAAACTTAGAATGTTGTAAAGGAAATAGTAAACTGGACAAAAAGGCAACTCAAGTCTCAAACATCAATAACTGAAATGAACAAGACTAATGAACTGATAATTTCTAACTATCTATGAAGCCTCTACTTACTGAGATGGATGTCGAGACAAGACCCACGACATCCTAATAAAACTAGAATGATAAATCAATTAAAAGGGATCCTTTGGAAGCAAGGAGGCTCACAAACAACTGTAAAGCTCAACTGGATCAATGAAGCACTGAATGCTTATCATGGTTACCTGTATCTGCATCATAAAATGATGCAGGCCAAATGGCATCACTACATAGAATGTACGAGCGTGTGAGGGGAAATCTAAAACAAGCATAAGCTTGAACTGGAACAGAAAGAAATACTTACCTCGTCTCAACTCTACTCTGGGATACTCAACTCATTTCAATACAAAGCAGTAATAAAGATGCAGTATAAAAAAAAAGCTTTAAACAATAGATAACAACTCAATTTATTAGAAAATACAATATAAACCATGTTTGTATAAATAAAGATACAAAATAACTCTATGGGAGATTCTCGAACCGACAACCATCACTATGAGTTATGTGATTATACAGCGTCTCACCCACGCTGTCAGAACTGTCCTATACTTTGCCGAGGTATAGAACTACTCAACTATGTGGATCCACTAGTCTATGCTAAAAACATTAAGGAATGATCTAAAAATTATGACTCTTTCTACACACGTTGGCTACATGGTTTATGAAGACTTTGAGTTATCTGAACTCGTCCTCATATCGGTGTTCAATACTACTCCCTAAAATGTAACTAGCTCATATGTTTAAAAACATAACTCTTTCTGTGGTTTGAGATTATTATTCAAAATCTTTCTCTTAAAAGAGATGATATTAAAACTACTCATGAAAACTCTTTTGGAAAACGGTGTTTCCTCTCATCTTAAATGTAAAAATATTTGCCTTGGGAATACTTAGTTTCCATATCTCATTTTAAAGAAAATGAAGTCACTCTACTCTTCTCAACTCTATATTCAAGTCATTTAAAACAAGTTGTAAAACAATTGCAAAAGACCTCTTAAAATGACTCGAAGAACTCTTAAGACTTGACTTTCAACTCTACCTTAAATTTTAATTATGGATTCAAGGGTTATGATTCATGTTTATGAATGATTTCTAGATGTTTAGAAGTTTTTTAGAATAATTATAATCAATAGGAAGTGATAGTACACTTTAGGAGGACTCAGACAAGCTAAACGACGAAAAATGTGTGGGGGCAGGCGACCTTAGCGCACTGCTGGTGCGGGGCGCCAGCCCCTAAAATTCAGAGACTCAATCTTGGTGCACTGTTAACGCATCAGTGGCGCGCCACGCCACCCCTCCCCCAGTTCAATCCGAAGAATTTTTCATCTCGTTTTCTAATCTTAATTCTATTAGATTCGATTCTTTTTCTCAATTTCTCTTTAGATTCAATTACCCAATACATGTACACAAGAATCTACTCAAAAACGACTCTTAAAATCAATATGATTCCCTCAAGAACTCATCAATCCCATCCCAATTCAAGAACGAAAACAAATTCAAGAACACTAATCAAGAACATCAAACTTTCAACTTTCTAGAACGAACTTTACGCTGAAATTAACATGATTTGTGCGTGGGTGAACGAACCCAACGCTATTAAACTCACATACCTCTTAGAGATCAAACCCTTGGTGAAATCCACAACAAAATCTCAAAAACTTGACGAAACCTTGACCTTTCTCCTCTTTTCTCCTCTTTTTCTCTTTTTGAACCTTTTTACAAAACCCTAGCATGAATTATGATTGCGTAAACTGAACCAAATCAGTTTAGACCCCTAATTAATTACTAAAAATAGAATAAATTTGATAGGGTAAGGAAAATACCAAAATACCCCTCTTAAATATCGGTAACTTTTCTTAAATGGACAGCCGATTTCAAACTAGCATATCTCCCTCATACGAGCTCGAAAATTAGCAAACTCAATGGCGTTGGAAAGAGGATTCCAAGAAATTTCATTTGATATATTATAGGCCACCTAAATCATCATATACCGAAAGTTATGGTCGTTTGAAGTTGACCCAAACTCATACTTAGCATAACTTGCCAAAATTTCCAAATTTACTCTTTCCAAAAATAGTTCTTTCTAATTCTAGTTCTTCCAAATACCGAGGTGTTACAATATAAGACTGCTAGAAAATCTACAACTTACAAGTATTCTTCACTACATAATTAAAGTCCTACTCCTATTATCTCTGCATAAATTGGTAAGTTCTTATTTTTAAGCATTTTTTTGTTGTAAGAATTTGTTGTTTTTTCTTGTGATTTGAGATGGATAGACTATGTAAAGAGAAATGCAAGGGATTTTTTCACGAAAATTGGTTTTAAGAGTTTGAATCATGGTTTGGAACGATTCAATTTACATGTTGGTGAAGTAAATAGCGTCCACAATAGGTGTTTCAACAAGATGCTAGATTTTGAGAATCGATCTCAATCCATTCAAGTTGCTTTTAACAAGCAATCTGAGAAAATAAAAAGTGAGCATCGAATTCGTTTAGAAGCTTCTACTAATGTGGCAAGGTTCCTCTTGGAATCTGGATTGTCTTTTCGAGGTCATGATGAAAGTGAGTCTTCAAAAATTAAAGATCCTTTTTTAGGTTTTTTGGATTGGCTTGGAAAAATGCTTCCGGATATGAATAATGTTATTTTAAAACATGCTCCAAAAAATGCTATGATGACTTCTCCAAAAAATGTTAACGTTACCCTTGTGCTACTCGTAGCCTTACCCTTGAGTCACTCTTAGTAGTGCCCCCCTATCTTCAAATTCTGGGTTCCCCTCTGTCAACATAAGCATACACTTTCTAATCCAACCAAATAATAACAAATTGTAGAAATAATTCTCATTTTTGTTTGATAAAATAAAACAATAATATATTATTTTTTAGCCTAACAATACCTACATTATTATTACTGGCATCTAAATCAAGACGAGAACAACGCCATGACCCTTTAATTTTTAATAGATCCCAACTAACGAAATAAAATAAATAAATAAAAATAATCACTAATTAAAGCTACATTCATACATTAAGCAGAGATATAACACTTAACACATTCTTCATTCTAAACAAATTATGAATAAAATAAAAGTGTAAGAAAACCTATCATATACTTACATCAAATTCATAAATAAATTAAGGAGATAAGGTAAAGTTGAATACCGTAAAATTTTGACCGAAGCTCAATTAAAACACTCATAAATCTTTTGTAGATAGAGCGTAGTAGTATATGTATTGTGTTTATATGAAAGTAATGAAAAAGGAATAAAAGATGTGAATATATTGATGGAATTTTGAAAAATAAAATCAAATGGAGTGTTCTTCTTTTCCTTTTTTTTCCCTCCCTTGCGTGTCCAGTTGTTGTAGTTGAAAGGTAAAAAATATTCTTTGTTTTTCTTTGTGTGTCGTATGTTGTGCATATGTCTTTTGGTATATTTTTCTATATAGTACAAAAGAGAGTTTCAACATGTTAGTTTATGGGTATTAAATAAAAGGTTAAGGGTATTAAAGTCTTTACAAAGTCTTGCAATATAAAGTTGCTTAGCAAAGTTATCTTTTATGCTTTGTTAATTGGACTCCATCAAGAGCTCTAAAAAAACCCATCCTTTTATCACTTAATTACAAAGTATGCCCCTATATTCCATTGAAGCTGAAGATAGGATGGGTCCCATTCGTTTTTCTATTCTTGGGCCTTTAGGGATCGTTTGGTAGAGTGTATTAGTAAAAATAATGCATGCATTAATTACATGTATTAGTAATTCCTTGTTTAGTAATGCAAAGGATTTAATACATGCATTAATATG